>NC_045959.1:90484968-90604968 GCF_010909765.2 Amblyraja radiata | reverse complement strand
TTCAGAAGGGAGAATGTTTTAAAGTAAACGTGCAGAAAGAAAAAAAAGCCAACAGTGTCACAATTAGTTTGCATTTATCCTTTTAATTTCAGGGTGCTCCGGGGCTTGCTGGCCGGGATGGAAGTCCTGGAGTTGATGGCATGAAGGTAACAATAAGAATGAAACTACACAGCCTATTCACATATCAGTATGTTCTCTACACATACATTTAGGTTAGCACATGATTCGCAGTGCAGGTAACAGTGAGGCTATTATTCAATTTCAGGTCATGTTAGATGTTTCATCACTGAAGTTCCAAGTATGGTTCAAAATTGCTGTTTTTATGTAATTGAAATTAATTAAACTCATCAGCAATGTGTCATATTCATTTTGATCCAAATACAAATTTAATGTTATACTAGGCCAAGTGGGACCTGTTGGGTCCTGTTCCCTCAACACGCTGTTGCAGTGGGGGGAGGACTGCGGCGTCACATACACACTAACCACCCCCCACACACACACACAGAAAGGGGGGGGGGGAGAGAGAGGGGGGGTGGGGAGAGAGAGGGGGGGGGTGGGGAGAGAGAGAGGGTGGAGAGACAGAGAGAGGGGGGGGCGGAGAGAGAGGGGGGTGGGAGAGGGGGGGGGGGGGGTAGAGAGGAGGGGGGCCAGAGAGGGGGGAGTGTGGGTGGAAGAGATGCCGACAGGGAGAAAGAGGAGGGGGGGGGGTGGGGGTGAGAGAGAGGCCCGGGGGGAGACAGACAGGCCCAGGAGGAAAGAGAGAGAGGCCCGGGGTTAGAGAGAGAGGCTCGGGGGGAAAGAGAGAGGCCCGGGGGGAGAGAAAGAGATGCTCGGGGAAGAGAGAAAGGCTCTGTGGGAGAGAGGAAGAGATGCCTGGTGGGAGAGAGAAAGAGCGGTCCGGAGGGAGAGAGAGAGAGGCCCGGGGGAAGAGAGTGAGAGAGGCCCGGGGGGGGGGGGGGGGGAGAGAGAGAGAGTCCCGGGGGGAGGGAAAGAGAGAGGCCCAGGGGAGAGAGAGAGGTAGTACAGGGCCCGACTTGCTCGTTCTTCACTCGCAACACGTGCTGCAGTCTTCAGCTATGATCTTTGGTCTTCAGTCGATGGCCAGACCATTGAACTACGGGGGGGAGGAGGGAGCGGTGGGAGGTGACGTCAGTCGCAACGCGAGCAGATGGCAGGCAGGCAGATCCATTGTCACGTCATCAGCGAAACAAACAGGCGTTTTAAATTCAAAGTTGGATCGGATTTATGAACATTTTATTAATAACTCAAGAAATAAAGCACAACATTTTCAGGTAAGCCGATTTCAGACTCCAGGGGGTAAATCTCTACCAGAATATGTAAAAAATGTTCCCGTTTGCGCGTCGTTTTTTCAAGTAGATGTGATCACACACAAACAAATAAATACACATACTCACACACACATCCACATCCAAGATCAGAGTTTTATTGTTATATAAGGATAAGATTAAGTGTTAATGACAGCCAAATGTTTTAGTCACACCAGCACTGAAAATTAACAGTGCGGGCAATAAAGCTTGTTCCTTCAGTTTCTGATTGTTGTTGTGTACAATTAATATTTTCACTTTTCCCATTTCTCACTTTGTCTTAATCCATTATTTCTTTCCTATTTTTTGTTGGTGTTTTGACATTGATTTCATTGTTAAAATCGCAGCTCTTCGACCATATGTGGCTGAGGGGAGACACCATTGCTTTTCAAGCTGGTTTAGTGCAGATTTTCAAAGCAAAGATGAAATCAGTTGATATTTCCAACAGCACAAATATGAGATGAAGATGCCACAGAACTATGTCCTTTCTAGCATGCAATGGAAGATTATGATTTAATATTTGAAATGAAGCAGAAAATGCAGAGTACTGAGATAGATGCCACCTTAATATTAAAAAAAAAAGTGAAATTACTTCATGGCTGGCCTTCCAATAGCTGTTGCAGTGTAATGTTGGTCCTTTCAGTTAATTTTCATGGTGATAGCAGAGGCCGTAATGTGCAAGGACCAAATCATCAATACTCTCTGTTGATTGCTGGACATTTATTGTCTCATTCAAACACACTACTTAACCCACATGGGGAAGGGTTTTTTTTGCAGGTACTTGATAATTCATCCACAAGGAAGGTCCATCTCTAAAATAACAGGATGCTTCTCCTGCTCCAAGTAGACCAGGTCTAGAGAAGAGAAAATAAAGAGGCAGGATTGATGAAATAAGTTGGATATTTGTTTGTGTTGGTTTTGAGGGAACAGATTGAAGTTATTAAAATTTGATTCATCTCTTTTTGAGGGGATTTAGGCTTTGTATAATATGGTCCGACTTTTGCTGCCTCTGGTTTTGTTGGCTCTGCTTGGGTCTTGGATCACCAGGACATGGTGAGGAGAAGGAAGCTGGGAGCATTTATTGAGGTATTGAATCTCCATCTTATTGTACCCTTGATTATTCATGCAATAAGAGATGTTTGCTAGTTAATTTATGGCTATTGAGATGATATGGGAAGATTTGGTGTACATATGATGGATATGTTGAGAAGACAAGATGATGTTGGATAGAGACGGATGCAGAGGACATGAAATTTAAACTGTATGCTGAATGTGAAATAAAGGACAAGCAGAGTGCATTGAAATGGAAAATGAAAAAATGGTGGATGCAAGTTCAAAATACAAGAGAAGGCATGGGTGTTAGTATGTTTCTGTGTGGACAGTAAAGGAAGGTGGGTTTCATAAAATGAGGAATGCTGTAACAATTTGCTTTGCGATTAAGGCAATGGAATTGAAAGCAATAGTAGCAGTGAATTTTTTTTAAAATTTGAGGTGTTCTTAAAAGAGGTGGAGTTGAAGGAATGAGAAATTTGACTGGTTTGTAAACAATGTCAATAAACATTGTGTAACTGCAGTTGCTGGTTTAAACTGAAGATAGACACAAAAAGCCAAAGTAACTCAGCGGGACAGGCAGCATCTCTGGAGAGAAGGAATGGATGATGTTTCGGGTCGAGACCCTTCTTCAGACATGAACATTGGTTGTACTGGCTTCAATGAACCAAACATGAGGTACAATGAGATATTGTTATGCTCTTAAGCATTTTTCCCTGTGAACCAGAGGTGAATTTCTCTCTCGTATTTTCTTTTCTCATTCATGGGATGTGTGCATCACTGGAAAAAGGAACATTCATTGGCCGTTCCCATTTGCGGTTGAATAAGCAGTAACAGTGATGGAGGAACTGGGCTTTCTCACGGCCTCAATCAGATTGCTTTGCCTTGTGCTGTTAACTTTTGCAATTGTTGCATTCTCCTTTTTTTCTAGCTCTAGCGGAACATGAAAGAAAGTTGGAGCAGCCTTTCTACTCGCCCCAATTCCAAAATATATATTTCAATTGTTTGCACCAGTTTAAAAGTAATTCAAGGACAAAAAGTGGAAGCGGGAATGCAACAGGGAGCAAGGAAACTTCTGATCAGTGTTGCGAGTCACAGTGCTAACTTGCTGGGGGGCATTTGATGGGATAGCACTTCTGCTCCTCTCCGGTGGCTTGTTGAATAATGTGGCCCATCAGTACCATGGGCACATTTAAAACAGTTCAATCCTACTGGGGTAAAGGGTGTTAATGTTCCCATAAATCCTTATGCTTTTATGTTATAAATGTAGGGTGATGCTGGAATACCAGGCCGAATGGGAGAAACCGGAATTCGAGGTTTACCTGTAAGTGATTTAGCTGCAAGACTTGTCCAACCCTAGTCATTCCTTCTTCTACCTGCTCCTGTTGGGCAGAAGATAGAGAAGCTAGAAAGATTGCGCAACCATACTTAGCAACGGCTTCATCCCCTCTGTTATCAGGCTTCTGAATGAGCCTACCATGAGCTAGGGTATTGGCTGATTCACATCTAACCCACTGCAGACATTGGACCTTGTCTATGGAACCAGTGCACTCCAATGCTGAGAACCATATTCTGCACTCTGTATCTTTGCCTATGCTTTACTTATTGTACTTGCGTTTGACTTAAATGTATGGTGTTTTCTGGTATTTTCTACTCTGATTGGATAGCATGCAGAACAAAGCTTTTCACTCTACCTAAACGTCAACTTGCAATAATAAAAAAGTTCCAGGAGCAAATTTTAAACAATTTATTTACATCACCAAAGCAATTCCCTGTGTAAATTCTTTGCTCATCTTGAACCGATGATGGCACCTATAAAGTAATTATTTCTTTGAAATGTTTAAGATATATTTGAGAAACATGGTTAAATTTGTATCGGTCACTAACACTTTAGAAGATAACAACTAAGATTAGTAGTTGAAGAGAGGTGACCATTTCTGAATTAGAGGCAAGTACAAATTCTGAAAACATTTGTGGTAAATTTTAACGTAATTTATTGTTTGTTTGAATTTCCTGCAAAACATATGAGCATTAATAGTTAATGCCTCAAATCAGATGATTTTAAGTTTAGCAATAAATGTGGTCAACATGATTATTCACCATGCTAGTTTATTGGTTGCGGGATAATAATAGCTTTATTTTGTAGTTAATCCAGTGGGAATAGTTGGTAATATTATCTGTGTGTTTTTTGAAGGGATTACATGGATCACCAGGACAGAAAGGTCACGCCGGGGAAAAGGTAATTGGTTTATTTTTTTCTCATTGAGAAATAACATAAAGGTTGTAGTGATATAATCTCCCAAATAATGGCAGTCCCAGAGCAAGGAATAACAAAATATAATTTGCTTGATTTGCTCAGCAAATTCATCAGATTCTGAAAAATAAAAATAAAGTTCTGAAACTGCCAACGGTCTATAGCGAGTCCATCAGCTTGCGAGTTCACTTCTTAAGGAATGAATTTGGACCAAATTTGGAGGAATTCAGCAGGCCAGGCAGCATCTGTGGACCGAAAAAGTCAGCCACATTTTTAGTTTGGACCGTTCTTCAGGCTAATGGAGTACAAGGCAGAAAGCTGGGAATGAGAATTGAGGGGAAGGCATGGGCAAAACAGACGATAAGTAGATTCAGGTGAGGAGGGATGATTTGCAGATGGGTGAAGATGGTAACCATGGCTAGAGGTGAACTAGAGACAAAAGGCTACAGATATGAAATCTGTTAAGGAAGATGGGGACTGAACTGTATAACTCGAGGAAGGGATAGTGGATGGAAAGGAATGGGGTGGAGCGGGATAAAAGAAAAATGGGGGATTTGAAGCGAGGTTGAGAAATGAAATGATAGAGGGGATGTATGGCATTGGATGATGGGGGTGGTGGGAGTGGAAAGAAACATGCTTGGAGAAATGTGGAAGAGTAAAAAGACACAAGGTGCTGGAGTAACTCAGTGGGTCAGGCAGACCATCTCTGGAGAACATGGATAGGTGGGACTTTTCTCCAGACTGATTGTGGTGGGAGTGAGCTGTAAGAGAGGTGGAGGTGGGACAAAGCCTGGCAAAGGATAGGTGGATACAGATGAGGTGGTTTATTGGCAGATGGTTGGACAAAGGCCAAAGATGAGAAGACAAGAAGTGTGAGATAAGGATAGAAGATGCACAAAATGTATAGCCAGAGGAAGGGATAGTCACATTGTTCTTAACATCCAGAATGTTAGATTACCTGGGATCCAGGGTGAGATAACAAAATAGATATAAAATTGGTTTGGTGGTAGGAGGCTGAAGGTGATAGTGGGGAATTGCTTTTCAGATTGGAGACCTTCAATAGTAGTGTACCACAAGGATTTGTGCTGAGTCCTTTATTCTCAGCACAATAATGTAAATGGAGAAATGTGGAAGAAAATGTAGGGGCCAAAGTTACTAAATTTGTAGATAACACCAACATTGGTGGCACAGTGGACAGAGAAAACAGTGGTCTGAGGTTACAACAGGATCTAGGAAAAATTGCAAAAGTGGGCATTTTGCAAAGTTTTGCAAAGCGATGCATTTTGCGAAGTTCCAAGTGAATGGCAGAGCCCCAGATAATGTTCTTGAACAATAGGACCTTAGAGATCAAGAATAATTTACTGAAAGTGACTTCACAGGTGGTCAGGATGGTAAGGAAGGCACATAGTGTGCATGCCTTCATTAGCCGAGACATTGATTATAAGAGTTGAGATGTCATGTTATAGTTGTACTAATTGTTGGTCCGGCTACATTTTGAGTATTGTGTGCAGTTCTGATCACCATACTGTAGGAAGGATTTGATGAAGCTAGAGAAGGTACAGAAAATATTCACAGGAATGTTGCTTGGACTGGAGGGCTTGAGCTATGAGAAGAGATTGGGTAGCATGGGACTGCTTTGCATTGAGAGTAGGAGGCTGAGGGGTGATCTTGCAGAGGTTTGTAGAATTATGAGTGGTCGAGATAGGAGAAATTCCAGGGGAGCCTGTAAGTAGTTTTTTTGAGCCAGTCTTTTTTCCCTAGATTGGGGATCCAAATCCAGGGGTCAGAGTTTTAAGGTGAGAGGGGAAAGATTTAAAGATGATCTGAGTACCATGTTTTACTAGAAAGAGAATGGAGGATATATGGAACATGCTGCCAGACGAAAACGTAGCAGTGCATAGAATTAAAATTGGACATTTGGACAGGTACACGGATAGGAAAGATTTAGGATATGACTCAAACATAGGCACAGATTAACACACATAGGCATTTTAGCCAGCATGAAGAGTTGGGCTTAGGGACTGTTCCATGCTATATGTCAATGAGGTTTTGTTGCAACTGTTCAGTGTGAAGCCACACCTGCAATACCGTACACAGTTTTTATACCCTTACCTAATAAAGGATGTGACAGCAATCCAAATCAGACTATGTCCTGGAATGAAAAGGTTGTTTAATCAAGGGAGACCAGACCGTTTGCATCAGCATACCTTGCAGTTTAGAAGAATATGGGGTGACTTTGTTCAAAAGTATACTGTAAGACCCTAAAGGGCTTTACAGGGGAAATGGTGAGATGATTTCACTCGAGGTGGGTCATGAACAAAGGGACATCACTACAAGTGACTGGCCATTTAAAACTGTGTTGTGTAGAAATTTCTTCTCAGAGGGTAGTGAACTCTTGGAACCCTCTGTCTCCATGGCCAGATCATTAGTGATCTTTGAGATGGAGGCAGAGGAATATTTGAAAGATTGAGGAATTGAAGGTGGTAAGGAACTACCACAGAAGAGTGGTTGAGACCAGCACAGATTAGCTATAACCATATGGAATTGCTGAGGCCATTGAGGCTTACCCCTCACCTGTTTTCTTGTGTTCTCATGGCACTTTTGATGTTATACTCCTGCTTATGTATATAAATTGGCCTAATTTCAGGGGGATACTGGTGAGGTGGGATCGATGGGACCTCTTGGAATTCCAGGGGAGCCTGTAAGTAGTTTTTTCGACCAATAATATTTGCAGCTTGACACTCGGGTAGTAATTGTGATATTTATGTTAAAACATACTTTTCTACTTTGTGTTCAGGCAGTTTTCTCCCTGACTTAAAAAAAGTTTTAATTAATTTATATTCAGCTCCTGCAAGTGGCCTTTCATTATGTATGAATCAAATGCAGACATATGGGATTAGCTCAGAAGGATTTCATGGATGGCAGGGATGAGTTTGGCCAAAGGGCCTATTTTCATGCTGTATAACTCTATGACTTTATACATTGTAAGAAATGTTATAGAGGACAGTGAATAGAAGAACGTATTCTTTGTGGTTCTATGGTTTTTATGATAACCTCAATACTCACTTTATTATAAACCAGACCAGACTTGATGAAAAGCCAGGACTCATGGCCACTATATGAAAAGCCAGTCCACTATACAACATGAAATGAAAAGGAACAGAAGATGAATTAAAAGATGACCAAGTTCGATGATATCGGTTTAAAGTCCTATGAATCATAGGAAGTAAGAAAGTCTCAGAAAAGTCAAGTGTTGTAAATGTTGAGCAGCGGTCAGGAACAAATGGGCATAAACACATCGATTGGCTATTTTGTGCTCAAGACTACATCCACTACTTAATAGAACTATGGATGATCTGTGATTCAGTGCATATTTTTGTCCTGTATAAAAGAGTTATGCCCCATATATTTAGTGTATGATAATATACTGTAGTGGTTATTTGAAGTGGATGAATAACACATAGTTCTTGATTGATGTATTTGAGATGTATGGAAGCATGGCAGCTGTGGAATTTGTGGATGTATCATGTATTTTAATGATGATGGTATTCCTAAGGGTGAACCAGGAACACCAGGACACAGAGGAGACCAAGGTCCACGTGGCTCTCTTGTAAGTACTGCAATGGCCATTCCATTATTACTTCTTGCATTTGTTCCATGTGCACAATATACAATGAAAAATGTGTTATTATTTTCCAAGCACAATATGCAGAATATTTTGGAGGTTGAATCTTAGTGCTAATTTGCCTGATTGAAACTGAGCTAAAAGGAACATATCTCATAGTTAGCTTAATTCAGCCCAACAAATGGCAGATGAGCCACATTCAGTCTGAAATACAATGGGCTAATGAAGAGAAGGTATCCAATTATAAAGCTAGTAATCAGTATCTCATTCTGGAAACTCAGAACATAGAGCAGCAGGACCAATATGATTGACCATGATGCCTCCACACACAAATAATCTAAGCATGAATGGACAAATTGCCTTTTGCATAATGTGATAGAAGGTGGCTAATCGCTGTGCAAACCAGCTTTTGATAATTGTTCCACAAAGAAAATGGGGAAATTAATCAAGTGTGTGACATTTGGCCCATTTAAAGCATCAGTGGAGCTAGCCTTATTTTAAACTATGTAGGAAAGAACTGCAGATGCTGGTTTAATTCGAAGGTAGACACAAAATTCCAGCCAAAGAACCTGTCCCACGAGCATGCAACTCCATGCGGCAAGCGCGACCTAAAGGGCCTGTCCCACGAGCATGCGACTGCATGCGGCAAGCTCAGCCAAACCAGAAGCGGGGGCTGCGCGGAGGTCGAGTGAGTGACATGAAGTTTGAGCGAAGTCCGCGGGAAGTTCGCTCGTGACGTACGGCGTCGACGAGGCTGCGGGCCGGCAGGCCGTTGCCGCGCGGAATTTTTGAACACGGTCAGTTTTTCCGAGCCCCGCGCGATTACAGCACGGAAACAGGCCATCTCGACCCTTGTTGGGATGTTGGGACCAGCTCCGCACAACTCCATACGGCTCCAGCGATCGAAGTGGGACCGGTCCCACGAGGCCGTACAGCTCAAGCGACCACGTTAGGTCACACTTGCCGCATGGAGTCGCATGCTCTTGGGACAGGCCCTTTAGGTCGCGCTTGCCGCATGGAGTCGCATGCTCGTGGGACAGGCCCTTTACTCAGCGGGACAGGCAACATCTCTGGGGATAAAGGATAAAGGACAAAGGACATTTATTATCACATACACCAATTGGTGAAGTGAAATTTGACTTGCCATTGCAGCGCACCAATAAATATAAGACACCTCAAAGAATTTAACAATAAACATAAAAACATCCCCCCACAATGGTTCCTACTGTGAGGGAAGGCAGCAAGTCCAGTCCTATCTCCTGTTCACCCATGGTCAGGCCTATTGAGGCATCCGCAGTCGCCGCTACGGGAGCCCAATGCTTCAGGCCCTCTCTCCGGATGATGGAGCTCCGGCTTCGGAAGAACACTCTCAGCGGTTCGGAGTGTCTGGAGCGGCCGCTTCCTTCCCCGGAGACCGCGGCTCCCGAAGTCGACGGGTCGTGCTGGTCTGAGCTCCGACACTGGCGACCTCGGCGAGAGATCCCAGGCACTGTTAAAAGTTCAGCGCCGCCCGCGGCTGGACGCCCGCAGCCACAGCTCTCGGATGTTGGAGTCGGCGGACTCAGCACTCCGGAGCTCACCGCATGGCGACCCGGGTAAGGCATTGCCTGCTCCGTGATCGTGCTTCAGCACTGTGCCGCCGCCGAAGCTGAAGTTCGGGCCGCTCCTGGCAGGAAACGCCGCTCCAGTCCCGTTGGTAGGCCGCGAGGAAGGGGCGGAAATACGGCTCGGAGAAAAGCCGCATCTCAGACCCTGTAGGGACTGAGAAAAATAGTTTCCACCTCCTCCCCCCCCCCCCCATCCCCCACATAAAAAGACTAGAAGACCTCCAAAATAAACACTTTTAACTCACTAAAAATAAAAAAAGGGTGAAATGACTAACAGCTGCTGGCAGGGCAGCCATACTCGACAGCGCCCCCTGTTGAACATGAAGAAGGAATGGGTGACGTTTCGGGTCAACACCCTTCTTCAGACTTCTCTCCAGAGATGCTGCCTGTCCCGCTGAGTTACTCCAATATTTTGTGTTCAAATTATTTTAAACTAACTATGTTTATAGTGCGGTTATTTATCTTGCATCATATACACTGTGTCAGGCCAAGAACTGGAATCTTGCAGCATCTGGTCTTATTGCATTAGTGGGATTGTTAATTACACGTATACAATAATGCAATGAAAATGAAATATTTTATCTGAGATTCACGATTACATTATCCTATTTTAAAGATCACTAGACCAAGTGAGACCTGCTGGGTCCCGTCCCCTCAACGTGCGGTTGCGAGGGGAGGGGGTGGCCTGCGGTGTCACATACACACTAACCAACCTCTCACACACACACTAACCACCCCAT
The DNA here is from genome assembly GCF_010909765.2 of Amblyraja radiata. Lineage (NCBI taxonomy): Eukaryota > Metazoa > Chordata > Chondrichthyes > Rajiformes > Rajidae > Amblyraja > Amblyraja radiata. The sequence continues at coordinate 90,594,367 of NC_045959.1, read as the reverse complement.
TGATATTATATTAATATTATTCATTCACTCCTTTTACCCCATGCCCCGCCCTATCCACTCACGCGTAGCCCCGAACCCGCAGGTGCGGCTAGAGAGTGAGGGGGATAGAGAGCGAGGGACACAGAGGCACAGAGAAGGACACAGAGGCACAGAGAGAGACACAGAGACACAGAGAGGGACACAGAGGCAACGAGAGAGAAACAGAGAGGGACACGGAGGCACAGAGAGGGACACGGAGGCACAGAGAGGGTCAGAGAGGGACAAGGAGGCACAGAGAGGAACACAGAGTGGGACATGGAGGCACAGAGAGGGACACAGAGAGGGACACAAAGGCACAGAGAGGGAAACAGATGCATAGAGAGGGGCACAGAGAGGGACGCAGAGGCACAGAGAGGGACGCAGAGGCACAGAGAGGGACGCAGAGGCACAGAGAGGGACACAAAGAGGAACACGGAGGCACAGAGAGGGACACGGAGGCACAGAGAGGGACACAGAGAGGTACACAGTGAGGAACACATAGAGGAACACAGAAAGGAGCACAGAGAGGGACACAGAGGCAGAGAGAGTGACACAGAGGCAGGGGAGCTTGCTGCCTTTTGGGGCTGGGGCTTCCGGGTGTCCGCTGCCTTTTGGAGCTAGTGTTTTTGATTTGCGGCGTCTTTTGAGCGGGCGGACGGTCAAAAGCAGCGGAGGGCCAACCGATCGTGGCTTCCGCGAGCGGTAGCCCACCCACCCACGTGACAGATGATCTTGTGGGGGAGACGGAGAGGAGGTCGTCCCCCGTGACGGCCAGAGATCGCCAGGTTGGATTGGGATCACCAGCGAGGAAAAGGCGTCACGATTCCCCGAGTCCCTGCGATCGATGGAGGAATCGCAGGTCTCCATTGACGGCCTCTCCTAGAGGGAGTAATGGCCACCATGGGCCACCTTACCACCACACTGCCCCGCGCCCGCGCACCAATAACAACCACGCCGCCATGTTCTAGAACTTCAAGGAGCCTAGCAGAGCGTGCAGCATGACCTGAGCAGCAGTTTAAAAATGCTAAGTGGCACATTTAAAGAAGTAAAAGTTAAGAAGCCAAGAAGTACAGAAGACATAACTTTTACTTCTTTAAATGTGTCACTTAGCGTTTTTAAACTGCTGCTCAGTTATAGGATATATATATACACACGTAAATGAACTGATAAAGTGCAATGGGCTATTAATGATCAGAGTTTTGTTTGAGTTGAGTTTAATAGCCTGATGGCTGTGGGGAATTAGCTATTCCTGAACCTGGATGTTGCAGATTTCAGGCTCCTTTACCTTCTACCTGAAGGCAGCGGGGAGATGAGTGAGTGGCCAGGATGGTGTGGGTCCTTGATGATGCTGGCAGCCTTTTTGAGGCAGCGACTGTGATAGATCCCCTCAATGGTAGGGAGGTCAGAGCCAATGATGGACTGGGCAGTGCTTACAACTTTTTGCAGTCTTTTCCGCTCCTGGGTGCTCAAGTTGCCGAACCAAGCCATGATGCAACAGGTCAGCATGCTCTCTACTGTGCACCTGTAGAAGTTCGAGAGAGCCCTCCTTGACATACCAACTCTCTGTAATCTTCTCAGGAAGTAGAGGTCCTGATGTCATCAGCGGGACCATCTCAGTTATTTTCTAAGTTATTTGAGATTTGTGAACATTTTCATAAATAACTCGAGAAATAATGCATGAAATTTTCAGATAAGGCGATTTTTGATTTCACAGGATAAATCTCTACCCGAATATGTAAAGGTTTTACCATTAGCACGTCGTTTCTTCGAGTAGATGTGATCGCACACAAACAGATAAATACACACACACATCCTGAGCTATAGTGTCTATCTAGTAACTCGATCTTTATATATATTGAATAAAGATCTCTGAGGAAAGAGCTCATCAGGCAGCATCCCTGGAGAACATGGATAAGTAATGTTTCGGGTCGGATTCCTTCTTCAGAAATTTCTGAGGCATGAAGGCTTGCACACCTATTTAAGACGACAATTTCATAAATATAATTTTTTGCAGAGTTGGCACTGAACTATTTTTGGGAAATAATTTGATAATAAAATCAGCGTTCACATCCGTTTTTTTTTTTTTTGCCAGGCTCATCCGTTAACGCTTTAAATGTATTTAGTTTTGCACCACACTGAAAAGACATCTAATTTACAGACTGTACTTTGCAGTACTAACCAAAATGCTTTTTTTTGCAGGGAACTCCTGGAGAGACTGGACTCATTGGACCTCCTGGTTTACCTGGACCTGCGGTGAGTAAAACTAGGCTTCAATGTACGTAATTATTAGCCAGCATATTAAGTTAAATTATAGTGAAATCTGCCCTATTGATCAGAACAATTCATATTCTATGAAGGTAGTCCGAATAAGAGATTGAGCCTCTTTGACTCTAATAGACCATAATGGAACATCGTTTGTAATGTTTTCCGCCATTTTTCGACAACATATGAAAATATAATAATAATAATGGATGGGATTTATTATAGCGCCTTTATAGGGAACAAAATATGCCTACCCATTGCCTCTGTGAAGCTATTTTTGACACGGTAATTCACCCAACTGACATAATTCCAGGTTTCGAGTCATATTTGTGGAATATAGTACAGTGGGGGCACACAAGACTGCAAACATTGAAATCTGGAGCAAAAATTGGAATCTGGAGCAAAAATAAGAGAGCTGCTGGAGGAAATGAGCAGGCCAGGCATACAGGATGAAGGGATTTAGCCCAAATCTTTGACTCTCCATTTCCCTCCACAGATGTTGTCTTCTTCCAGCAGTTCTTCTTTTCACGTGGTTTTACAGTGCTTTGATTATTAACCCTGATCTCTATTCTATATTAAGGAATTAAATTTTATTTTTTTTATTGCTGATTTCCATCCAAAATAGGGAACAAAAGGTGACTGTGGTCGACCAGGGCTTCAAGGACCTCATGGTTTTCCAGGGGGAAGAGGAGATAAGGTAAGACATTATTTAAATTATTTAAAATTATATGGTACATATATTATTGAAGGACTATTGTCCTTGAAATATAGAATTTTCATGTTAAGGTAACGTGGAACTTTTTGAGTCATGCAGGTAACTAGATTAATGCTATAATTATACTTCTTTATTTAAGGATATGCAAATATTTTACTGCAATTAAAATGTCAGGTGGTATTAAATATTGAAATTGAGGTGCAATGATGAACGTATAAAATCTTAGTAAGACTAACTTGGAGGACTGTAGCATCTTAGGCAAATGGACTAAATATTTCAGGATATTGGTTTATAATGATACTTATCTTTTATTAGCAATAGGTAAAATGTAAAAGGAAGTGGGGGTGCATTGATTTTAAAGCTATAGAGAGCAAGGATCTTAGCTTTGAATATAAAGAAGTAAAATCATTTTGGATGAAACTAAGAAACTGAAAACATTTGTGGAAGTTGTGTATAGGGCCCTAAATAATAAAGGTAATGTAGAGCCAAATGTAAGGAAATTAGAGGTGCGGGTAACAATGATAATCCAATAATTGTTGGATAAACCAAATTTATGATGCTTTATCTGAGGATGAATGCACAAAGTAAATAAGAGATGGTTCTCTGTATCAAGCAGGCAAACCTTAGTTATTATTTTGGTATATGAAAGGGTTTATTGAGAATCTGGTAGTTAAAAGAGTCTCAAGGAGCATGATAATAACATGATAGAATTTTATGTAAATATCAAAAATGATATTGTTCAACCTAAAATAAGGGTCTTAAATCTGAATTAAGCAAATTTGGAAGATTAAATATGAGTTAGCTGTGAGAGATAACATTAAACAGGTATGATTAATTTTGAACAATATTAATGCATTGTGTAAAATAGTGTTTATCTATTTTAAGGCCAAGAAAAAAAATAGGAAAAGTGGTTCAGTTATCACCAACAAGAGGTTAATATTTAGATCAAAAGAAAAGATTTATAATGTCTTGAAAAACAGCAAGTCTGACGAATGCAAAATTTTCTGAATTTAGCTGAGGATGACTAATTATTGGCAAAGAGAAAGTATAATACAAGAACAGACTCATGAAAAGGATTTTAAAAATTCTAGGCTTTTATTGGTGCATAAAAAGAAAAGATTTAATAAAAATTAACATGCATGCATTGAATGATATAGGACCCCATAAAGACAACATCTCGAATATTGTTTGTAGGTTACTGTTTCCTATGGAAAGGAAGTTCATGAATTGAATGATTAGCAGTCAATAAGGGATACATTGTACAAATCCACTTTTAATCTAGAAAAGAAAACGTTGCTCTTCTTTTGCTCAAAATGGTGGCACATATTTCTTGAAAATGTTAGCTTTGAAGTTAAAGTCAAAACAAGATATGACCTTGTGCCCATATTGCATGTTTGTAATTTTGAGGGTAAGACTAGACCTGAGGTCATCATATAGGTACTGAGTTAAATCTGTTTAAGCAGCTTTTCTGTCTCACCAATAAGCAATGTAGTCTGGTACATTTTACTACTGTCATACATGCAATCAATTGCAAAGTGCAGAAGCTAGATATAAAAAAATCTTTCTTGAGGGAAAAATTTGAACACCTGACCCACTTTGAAGAATATGATGCCCACTTCTAACGTTGCCAGTGTGGCATCATATGTAGTGCTCAATAGTAAACCGGGATATTATTTAGAGGTAGAATAACACTTCGCAGTGAGGCAATGGAATGATATTAATGGATTAGAAGTGCATGAAAATAGTTATAAATATGTGTGAGTCACAGAAAGGAAATAGGTAAAATTCAATTAAAAAAACACAACTCAACCACCAACAACCAACCCTCCATGCAAACCCACCACAGGTGGGGTAATATGTAAGTTAGTATAGTAATACTCATTAATTTGATATGCTAGTGACCTTGGTGTTGCATTTTCTTTGGATTTTCTAAACTGAATACTTCCACAAATTTTTTATTTTTTTTTTAAGATGTATCAAAGTTGTACAATGAATTTTCAAAAAAATGTGAGAATAGAGCCCCAGGGAGCAAAGGAAAGACGGTCATGGTGAATTTAAATACAAGAAATACCATTTAATAAGCAAGATGCCAAACCGTCAAAATTTCCGTATAACCCAGATTGCAAATTAACAGCGGTTTACTGAATATCAGATTCAAAATGAAGCCAAAATTGCCTAACTTACTGATGCAAACTATCATCATTGAAAATTGTAATTGGTTTATCACAGAAAATCACTTCAAATCTAAGTACTTTCCTCTATTGATAAATTAAGCCCAGGACATGAGGATGAAGACGATGTTAGTGTGTTTCTACTTATTTATTCGTATGCATTGACCTTATATTTGTTTTCTCTTTTAAGGGATCTTCTGGCATTCCTGGCCATAAAGGAAATGGGGTAAAATAATGTATATTTATCCTATAATATCTAATTTCAAAGTCCAATGAACAAAGGATGATGGCAGCCATTCAAGTTTGTTTTGACACTGAATCCTATCCATAGTTAAATTTAGCTCCTCGCTTACAATGCAGTTTATTTAAGGTAAATTACTTTCCCTTCCCCTGCTGCCACTAAAGCACTCACACAGGCTTTTGTTACTGGTAGACTTGACCAGTACACTTTGGGTTGGCCTCACATGGTCTACCATCCATTAATTTGGAGAACCATGGAAGGAAAACATTGCAAATATCCCTGTTGGGTTATTTGAAAATAATATCGAGGAACCTTTAGCAATACGCATATCAAGGGATAAAGTATTTAAGAAACTATGGAGATAAAGTTGGACATGAGGGCAATGTTAGATTGCTTCTACTGATTTATTCAGATGCTGTGAGCTTACATTTGTTTAATCTGGCCTTTAGCCAGAGGGTGGCGAATCTGTGAATTAATTGACACAGACGGCTGTGAAGGCCAAGTCTTCGGGTATTTTGAAAGCAGAGATTGACAGGTTCTGATAAGTAGGGGTATCAAAGGTTATGGGGAGAAGGCAGGAGAATGGGGTTGAGGGAGAAAGATAGATCATCCATGATCAAATGGCAAAGTAGACTCCATGTGCCAAATCACCTAATTCTGCACCCATGACTTATGAACATAAAATCGCTGGGACCCATCCATATTATAAAGAAAGTGGCTGCACGAATAATGTAGTTTTTGGGTTACATTTTTTCAAAACATACTAATTTCCCGGGAGATAGCAGAAAATTTGATATAACTAATATGACTCACTTGTTCAAAAAAGGAGAAATTCAGAAGGCAGGAAACTATATGCCAATTATTTAAAATCTCTTGTTGGCAATATACTAGAGATAATAATCAAGGCGGAAATACATTATTTAGGAAAGATGAATAACATTAAACCTAGTCAATGCAGTTTATTGAAAGGTAAATCATGTACAACAATTCTGCTCAAATTCTTTGAAGGTGGGACAGGGAGAGTTTATAGCACGAAACCTGCAAGTGTAATGTATTTGGATTTCCAAAAGGCATTTGGCAATGTTGAACATAGAAGTTGGTGCATAAATTAAGAGCCTAAGGAATTCGATCAAATATATCGGCATGGATTGAAAACTGGTTGCCACATAGAAAAGCAAGAGTTGGATAAATGAGTGTCTTTTCAGGCTGGATGGATATCATCGGTGGAGGACCTCAAGGATCAGTTCTTGCTGTTCAATTATTTACTATTTATAACAATGACCTATTGGAGAGAACAAAATGTAAGATTTCCAAGTTTGCCAATAATATGATAATAAGAGGATGAGCACGTTGTGATGAGGACATTGTGATTTTACAAGGGGAAGAAGATAGATTGGGAGATTGGGCAAAAATCTAGCAAATGGATTTAATGTGGGGAAATGTGTGGTCATGCACTGTGCTAAGAGGAATCAAAGGACAGTATATCATCTGAAGGAGAGTTACTGCAAATGAGGGACATTCAGAGATCTAGTTTTCCAGTGCATGAATCTCATAAATGTTGCAGGTGCAACCAAATGTAGTTTAGAAGGCCAACCACATGTTGGTTTTTATTGCAAAGAGGTTGGAGTTTAGGAATAGGGTGGTTTTGTTATAGTTATACAGGATGTTGATGAGGCCACATTGAAGTGCTAATTAAATGTATTTGATTTTTAATTTAAAAGGGGAAACCAGGTGTGAAAGGTGAAACTGGACGAAAGGGTGAACAGGTAATTATGAACAAAATTAAAAGTCCTATATATTGAGTCTTTGTAAAGATGGTTTCACTGACTTTTATTTCACATGGTGGCAAGGCGCCTTAGGATGAAAGATTTTGAATTGAGAAACCATGGAAAAATGTTGAACAATCATTGAGGATTTGGGACACATCCTTATTCACTGATATAAAGTCCTTTGACTGATTGAATTGAAGGATGAAACATGGCAACTTCAGCGCACTGAGTCCACGGCGACCATTGATCACCTGTTGACACTTGTTCTATGTATTCCACTTTCACATATACTCCCTACAGTTAATTGGCCTCTATAAATTTACAGAGGCCAATTAACCTACAAACCCGCACGTCTTTGGGAAGTAGGAGAAAACTGGAGCACCCAGAGGAAACCCACGCTGTCATAGGGAGAACATGCAAACTCCACACAGACAGCACCCAAGGTCAGGAGTCGAACCTGGGTCTCTGGCGCTTTGTGAGGCAGCAGCCCTATTAGCTGTGTCACTGTGCCGCCCAAATTGAGTTTATTTTTTTTCATTCAGTATCCATAATGGTTTCTGGAATGAGAGTATTGTTGGGAGAGGGCTTGGGCTACTGCCCAATTTTTCCAAGTATGGAACAACTTCTGAGCAGGTTTGAAGGCAAATGTATTTGTCAATCTGCCAAAGCATCCTATGGGTGTCATGAGTAAGGGTGTCCTTTGAAAATGGTGAACAGAGACAAATTAAAAGTCATGGAATTCTTCAAACGGTTTATGATCATGCTGAGGGAGGTGATTGCCAATCCCAACGTTTTATTGAACCACTAGACCAAGTGGGCCCTGTCCCCTCAACGTGCGGGGGCAGCGTCATTACACACACTAATCGCCCCCCACACACACTAACCACCCCACACACACTAACCACCCCCCTTGATATTATATTAATATTATTCATTGGCTCCTTTTACCCCATCCCCGCCCTATCCACTGACGCATAGCCCCCAACTCGCAGGCGCGTCTAGAGAGGGTGAGGGTTAGAGAGAGGGGGTAGAGACAGAGAGAGAGGGGCAGAGAGAGAGAGGGGCAGAGACAGAGAGAGTGGTGGAGAGAGGGAGGGGATAGAGGGGAGGAAATGGAGGGGGGAGAGAGAGGGGGGGAGAGGAGGAGGGAAGCGGGGCAGACGACCCCGGGCTGGGCTGCAGGCGCGAGGCGCGAGCGTGCGTCGACCAAAGCTCTCGGGAAACCCGAGCCGAGGCGCCGAGGCGCGAGCGTGCGTCGACCAAAACTCTCGGGAGTTCTTTAGAAACCCGAACTGAGGCGCGAGTGTGCATCAACCAAAGCTCTCGGGAGCTCTCGGGTACAAGGCCCGAGCCGAGGCATGATCGTGCGAACGTCGACCTAAGGACACCGCTGTCTTCAGCTATGATCTTTGGCCTTCAGTCGACGGGCCGACTTTTGAATAACGGAGGGAGGGGTGGGGGGGTGACGTCACTCGCAGATGGCAGGCACGCAGATCCATTGTGACATCATCAGTGAAAAAAACAGGCTTTTTGATTTCAAAATTTATCGAATTTGTAAACATTTTGATTAATAACTCGAGAAATAATGCATACATTTTTCAGATAATGCGATTTTTGACTTCACAGGATAAATCTCTACCAGAATATGTAAATTTTTTACCGTTATTGCGTCGTTTTTTCGAGAAGGTGATCGCACACACACACACACATCCACATACAAGATCAGAGTTTTATTGTTATAAGGATATACTGCTCATCTTTAAAGATAATTCATACTTTTGAAAAGCATTATATATTTGTATTTTACAGGGAATTCCTGGTGTTCAAGGCAGGAAAGGAGAGGTTTGTAGAGGCTTAAGGGCTAAAAGGTCTAGACATTTCATTTTACTGCTGAATCTAGTTGTTTTATAATTGATGTGACAAGATTGAATTAAAGAATAAGTATAAAGTAATCTTTAATTATTCCTGCCAAATTGCTTCTTCCTCTTTGAAGAAATGGTAATGATTAGGTGATTCCTATGGTACATTTCAAAAGCTCCTGGAAGATTGTAGAAGGAAGAGGAAATGGGGAGCATTTCACAGACAGTGTTAAATATGTCAATCTCTTGCCTTTAAATTAAAGGGCTGAAAGGTCGAGTCCCATTCCAGAGACATTCACTCAAATTGAGGCTGACAGTCTCGTGTGGTACTGAGAATCTGTTCTCTGGGTCAGATGTTAATCAAGACCCACATCCTCTGGTGCTGGAAGAATTCAGCGAGTCACACAACATATGTGGAGGGGATGGACCCTTTACCCCAAATTCAGCTACTGTTTTGTCGAGTAATTATCTCTATGGCAATCTAGATCGCCCATTAGCAGCCATTTTAATTGCCCTTCCACTTCCACACCTATTTGTTTGTTTTCGGCTTCCTCCACTGCCAGGTTGAAGCCAAACGCAAACTAGAAAAACAGCACTTAGTATTTACCTAATGGGATGAACATGGAATTCTGCATTTTCATGTAACCCACACTCCTTCTGCCCTTTCTTTCCTCCTGTCTATTCTGGTTCCCTCTCTCACCTCTTACTTTCCACCTAATACCATGTCACCCAAAATCACCATGCTTCTTTGCTGCTCATTATGCAACACACTCCACCCGCTGGATTCCCTTTGCCTCCTTCTTGCTCGCCATTTCCCGTCTGCTACCACCCCTCATTCAGTTCCGTTCTTCACCTTCTTTTTCCATAAGATTCCATAATCTGCAACCTTTTGTTCACATGCCCTCCTTGCCTCAGTTGCTATCGTCACCCTTCCCTCTCCCACCTGACTATTATCTGCTAATCAACTCTTCCTCACCTGTATCTACCTGTTGCTGGTTATCTCTCACCCCCTCCTTTCCCCACCTCCATGTTGACTGGTTTCCCTATACCCTTTCAGTCTAGATAAATGGGTGACTGTCCATTTCTCGCCACAATGCTGCCTGGCCTGCTGAGTTCCTTGACTTTCCTTTTTTAGCTATCTATATTACTAAAAGTAAGATCTTGACCACTTCCTGTTTTCCGTTTCATGATTTTTGAAAAAAACGCTGCCACTTACGGCTGTGATTTTTGGCCATCTTACTCAGAGACCCCCTGCGCTGCGCAGGACAAGAGGATTTTTCTTATCGATGAAAAATAAAAGAGTTATTAATGTTTAAAAATGTTGACATTCTCTTTGGTGCCCCTGCTGGTGGGAGGGGGAGGGACTACAAAACCCGGAAGTGTTGTGCCTCACTCAGTCTCTGCAAGATGGAGGAAGTGAGAGGGTCAAGTCTCTCTGAGCTGTGAATAACACTGAACACATGTCTACTCAACTGTGAGTGCCCTTAATGTGGTGTGAAAATGAAAATGTGGTTGCTTTGAAATGCTGCACTGCAAATGGCTGTTGGTGGTGGTAAATGCTTTGAAATGCTGCACTGCAAAACATGGTTGTCGTTGGTGGTGGTAACTGCTTTGAAATGCTGCACTGCAAAAAATGGTTGTTGTTGGTGGTGATAACTGCCTTGAAATGCTGCACTGTAAAAATGGTTGCTGGTGATGGAAACTTGACAACTTCCTGTTTGCACTGTATATTGATTTTAGATAAAACGCTACCACTTATGGCTGTGATTTTTGTCCATCTTACTCAGTACCCCGCTGCTCATCAGGTGCAGAGGATTCTTCCCATCAATGAAAAATAAAAGTGTTATTAGTGTTTAAAACAATGTTGAGAATCTCTCTCCTGTCAATCCCCCCTCCCCCCTCCGATTGGAGGGGGGAGGGATTATAAACCCCGGCAGTGAGGATGTGGCTCAGTCTCTGCAAGATGGGGGAGGGAGAGGTCACGACTCGTCTGAGCTGTGAATCAACTGAACACACTGAATGTTTATTAATCTGTGAGTGTGTGTTTATGTGGTTTTATAGTGGTTTTACAGTGGTTTGACCCTACTTGAATTGCAATGAAACTGCATTTGAATGTGGTGGCCTGGCACCCTGCATGAAATGGTATGAAACTGCACTTCAATTTGGTTGTCTTGCACCCTGCCTCAAGTGGCATGAAACTGCACTTGAATTTGGTGGCCTTGCACCCTGCTTGAAATGGCATGAAACAGCACTTGAATTTGGTGGCCTTGCACCCTGCTTGAAATGGCATGAAACCCCGCTTGAATTTGGTGGCCTTGCACCCTGCTTGAAGTGGCAGGAAACTCCACTTGAGTTTGGTGGCCCTGCACCCTGCTTGAAGTGGTAGGAAACTGCATTTGAATTTGGTTGCCTTGCACCCTGCTTGAAATGGAATTTCAATGAATTGCTGTGAGTCAACTGCTAGCCCATCAGCCGTGAGTGAGCAGCCAGCACATCAGGCTTGAGTGACTGAACTGCCACCCCAAGAATCCATTTTGCCTACAATGTCCATACTAGCCCACTGGAAACCAGTCCCTTCAGCCCACAATACTCATACTAGCGCTCCAGAAAGCCCCCCCCACCCCCACCCCACTTGGTGGATTGGTGGTTCTGTGGCACATTGGGTGTTTACATGCCAATTGGTGGAGAGGTGGGATATTGCGTTGGGGGACCAGCCCTCCCGTGTGAACATGGGACCCAACGGGTCCCACTTAGTCTAGTATTTATTATTTTTAATGCACGTCTGCAAAAGGTAATAGCATACAATGCAGAAGGAGAAAATTCCACTCATTGGAAATTATAAAAGTAAATGGCAAACTGGAATGAACAGAAAAGCATTAATAAAACAGACTAAAGTAATAGACTAAAATAAAGTTAATAACCTGAACTAAAATTGTAAAGCACTTGAAATGCAAGTCAATTTGCATCTACAAGGAGCAAAACCAGATTAGATTATTGAATGTAGATCTCCATCAAAACTAGAATCCAGATGATATGTGATGTTTTAGTGGAATTGAACAAGAATGATTGCAACTTCATGTTTTTAAACTAAATTTAAAGAAATTAAACCACTGCATGATTGTTAGGGGATTTGTGAACATTCCACTTAATCCTGTCCAGAAACATTTGATTTGTTTTTCTTTTGAAGGATCTGGCTCAAATATAAGGAATATTTTTTAATTTTCAACTTAACCAGGAATATCAATGAACTTCCCAGCTACTTGCACTCAATTCCCTGACTGTTGAAAGCCAACATGCCAAAAGCCTTCTTTACCACCCAATCTATCGGCGATATCGCTTTCAGGGAACTATGTACGTACTCCTAGATCCCTCAGATCAACAACACTCCATAGGACCCCACTGTGAAGGTCCTGCTCCTGGTTTGACTTCCCAAAATACAACACCTCACACTTATCTGGATTAAATTACATTAACCATCCTCGGCCCACTAGCCCAGTTGATCAAGATCTTGTAATTAGAGTCATAGAGTGTGGAAACAGGCCCTTTGGCCCAACTTGCCCACACCAACCAACATGTCCCATCTACATTAGTCCCACATGCCTGCATTTGGCCCATATCCCCCTAAACCTGTCCTACCATGTACCTGTCTAATTGGTTCTTAAACATCACAATAGTCCCTGCCTCAACTACCTCATCCAGCAGCTCGTTCCATACAACCACCACCTTTGCATGAAAAGGTTACCCCTCAGATTCCTATAATATCTTTCCCTTCACCATAAACCTATGCTCTCTGAATCTTAATTCCCCCACTCTTGGCAAGAGAGAGTGTGTCCACCCAATATATTCCTCTCATGATTTTATACACCTCTATAAGATGACTTCTCATCCACCTGCGCTCCAGGGAATAGAGTTCCAGCCTGCTCAACCTCTCTCCACAGCTAAGACCCTCGAGTCCTGGCAACATCCTTGTAAATCTTCTCTGTACCCTTTCCAACTTAACGACCTTTTTCCTATACCATGGTGCCCAGAACTGAACATAATACTCTAAATGCAGCTCCCCCCCCCCCTCCCACCCCACCCCCAACATCTTATATAACGGCACCATGACCTCCCAACTTCTATACTCAATACTGATGAAGGCCAATGTGCCAAAAGCCTTTTTGATCACCCTATCTAGCTGCGATGCCACCTTCAATGAACTATGTACGTTCACTCCTGATTCCCTCCGCTCTACAGAACTTCCCAGAGCCCTACCATTCACTGTGTAGGTCCTGCCCATGTTAGACTTTCCAAAATGCCACACCTCACATTTCTCTGTAATAAATTCCATCAACCATTCTGCAACCCACCTGTCCAACCGATCATGATCCTGCTGCAATTTTTCACAACTATCTTCACTAGCTACAATCCCACCCACTTTTATGTCATTTGCAAACGTGCTAACCATGCCATGTACATACTCATCCAAATCATTGACATTGATGACAACACACTAATATGCCCAGCACCGAACCCTGAAGCACACCACTAGTCACAGGCCTCCAGTCTGAGAAGCAACGTTCTACCATCATGCTCAGCTTCCTTCCATGAAGCAAATTTTCTGTCCATTCAGCTATCTCTCCTTGGATCCCATACAACCTGACCTTCCAGAGCAGCCTACCATGTGGAACTTTGTCAAATGCTTTACTGAAATCCATTTTCTACAACATCTACAGCCCTGCCCTCATCAAACCTTTTGTTTACATCTTCACAAAACGTAATCAGTTTTGCGAGACATTCTCCCACAAACAAATCCATGTTGACTATCCCTAATCAGATTAATTCACGATAACTATCTTCACTGTCCATGATACTATCTATTTAAATGTGTTCTGCAAAATTAGATCCATAATTTGAAATGAGAATATTTATCCAAAATCATCAATAATTAAGATATTGTTACAAGGCAATCAAGAACTAATTAACTGAATGAAATTGGTGCATTAAAACTTTCTGTTTTGCACTATTAAAATGGAATATAGAAAACTGCCAGTCAAGCCTTTCTGATTCACATTCATAGGTTGGCACTCTCGGTGGTAAAGGCCAAACTGGTTCACAAGGACCTCGTGGATGGCATGGGCTTCAGGGACCACCAGGTCCAGTTGGTGCTCGAGGAATGGAAGGAATACAAGGAACTCCGGGGTTTCCTGGCTCACCAGGTAAACATGTGAGTATCTAAGAGAAGATTTTCCCTGTGTATTGAGGGGAAATTCAGCATGCAAAGCTGCTAAGCCCACTGCTTATGAAATACTGCAGGTAAATTGCAATGAGCCAACCAACCTATATTGATATGTCAGCTCATTTAAGGAAGTTCAAGAGTGCGTATACGTATAGATTTACTTGTAGAAAATGAATTTCAGTAAAGCATTTGACAAAGTTCCACATGGTAGGCTGCTCTGGAAGGTCAGCCTTTGCCGCCGCGGGCTCCGACCCGTGGGGGCACCAGCCTCGGCTACTCCGCGGTTCGCTGGGAAGTGTTAAGTGTTGCAAATTCAGGGAAACAAGCACTGACCACATTGTGTTAAAACAAACCTTCCACAGGGCAAAGATGCAAGTGAACACCGGATCAGGGAGGTATGCATGAGCATAATTCAAGGTGAGTGGATACTGGAATTTGACATTTTCCATCTTAAAAAGTCTTAAGATCTGACTTTCCAACTGCCTGGTATTCATTGCCTGCTCCTTAAGGTTTTGACATTATCCTGAGAAAATATTTCACTTAACAAACGTATACAAAATGTAATTGTCTTCTACTTCTTTTAGAAATGTTGAATTCTTTAAAATAATTAGCAGTATATGAATTAATTAAGGGTATTTCCAAGCAGTGTGTGATTTCTGCCCCTGTCTTTTTCCATTTGCATCCAAATTTCTCATTGAGATTGGGCAAAATGGCAGCATAAAAAAGGTAGTAACTTTCTGCTGGAGCTATTAACATTTGTTCAGTACTGCCCTCAGAATAATGAACATCAAGAATATCTGTTTTAGAATAGAGAATTCCAGATTCCCATTCCACTTACATTAAAGAATTAAGGTTTCATAATTTTATTTTTCCTGGCCAGAGATTTTACCTGAAGTTATGTCAAAGTCTCAACAAGTTAACCCGTAGATTGGGCAATTAGAATTGATTAAACAAAACATTAATTTTCTATTTAACGTGTCAAGTCTGTTTAGAACGGTCTTGACTCGATAGGTCACCTATACATAGACACAAAATGCTGGAGTAACTCAGCGGGACAGGCAGCATCTCTAGAAAGAAGGAATGGGTGACATTTTGGGTTGAGACCCTTCTTCAGGTTATGTCACCTATACATGTTCTCCAGGGATGCAGCATGACCTGCTGAATTACTCCAGCCCTTTGTGTCTTTAAGTGTTTTGGCCTTCAATAAGATTATAGCTGAGTATCCTTGAGATGATGTAGGGATAATCTAGTAAAGATCTGGTAAAGCAAATTTTGTAGAGACTTATTCAGTTGTAGGTTGTTGGCTTCCCAACATTCCCTGTGTTTACAGTTCTAATTACCATTGATAGTGACTAATCTTCTTGGAACAATAAGAATGTTAAAAGGTAAATATATTTATGAGAATTATTTTCTTTTCAAGAGCAAATGTCTCAACTGTCTGCTAGCTTAAGGCAACCAGTAATGCCTGGACAACCAGGCCGGCCTGGACCATCTGGTCCTCCAGGACCTGCTGGACCTCCAGGAGTTGCAGGCCATCCAGGTGCTGTCGGCCCAAAAGGTATCAAAGGTCACCAAGGTTACCCTGGTCAACCAGGATCAAAAGGCAAGTACATAAATCCTTTAGATAATCTTGGGCCCGGGGGAAATTTTGCATGATTTTCAGTCTCAATGTTTGAATTGGTTGTTGTATTCCCTAAATGTTCAATGCTAACATTTCCCCAGTGTCTTAATAGTGCCAGGCTGTACCTGTTGTCTTTTCCTGCTTCTGATCTTGTCGTTAAGAGAAATGGCCATTTGAGTAGGTCGAGTGGGGGCGCTGCGAGTTGGCTGCCCTGCCAGCAGCATGTTCATTATTTCG
This sequence comes from Amblyraja radiata, assembly GCF_010909765.2. Taxonomy (NCBI): domain Eukaryota; kingdom Metazoa; phylum Chordata; class Chondrichthyes; order Rajiformes; family Rajidae; genus Amblyraja; species Amblyraja radiata. The sequence goes on along the minus strand of NC_045959.1, from coordinate 90,578,256 downwards.
CCCTTTATTTGTTTTTTTTAGTATGTCCAAATGTTTGTTTTAGTGTCTCTCGGTATGTCTTGTGTGGGTGGTGGTGGGGGGGAAAAGAGGGAAACCGTTTTTCAGTCACTTCCTCGACGGAAAGGCGACTTTTTCCATGTCGCTTCTCCGCCTCCCTTCCGCGGTCTAACAGCTTGGATTGGAGCGGCCTTTCCCGGAGCTTCAGCGTGGACTATTCCATCGTGGAGCAGGGGCAAACCCTTGCCAGGGGTCACCAGAAAGGAGTGCTCCGATTGCTGGCCTGGTGACTTTGGCATCATGGGGCTGTGGTCTGCAGAGCTTCTAGCCGCGGGCATGGCATGACCTTACCATCCGGAGTCTGGGATCCCTTGCCGGGGATCGCCGGAGAAGAGCTCCGACCGCTGGCCTGCGGCCTATGACATCCTGAAGCCACGGTCTCCGGTAGGAAAGTGGCCGATTCGGGAACTCCAAGCCGTGGAGTGTGTTCGACCGTCCCGACGTTGGAGTTTTGATCATCCCGACGAGAGGGCATGTAGATCCAGCCATCCGTAGCGGCGACTTTAGGGGGTTTATGGCCCTGACTACGGATGAACAAGAGGAGGACTGACTGAACTTTGTTGCCTTCCACCAGTGAAGAATGCTGTGGTGGATGTTTGTGTTAAATTCTATTGTGTATTCTATACTCTCTAGAATTTAGGAGATTAGAAACATAGAAACATAGAAATTAGGTGCAGGAGTAGGCCATTCGGCCCTTCGAGCCTGCACCGCCATTCAATATGATCATGGCTGATCATCCAACTCAGTATCCCGTACCTGCCTTCTCTCCATACCCTCTGATCCCCTTAGCCACAAGGGCCACATCTAACTCCCTCTTAAATATAGCCAATGAACTGGCCTCGACTACCCTCTGTGGCAGAGAGTTCCAGAGATTCACCACTCTCTGTGTGAAAAAAGTTCTTCTCATCTCGGTTTTAAAGGATTTCCCCCTTATCCTTAAGCTGTGACCCCTTGTCCTGGACTTCCCCAACATCGGGAGCAATCTTCCTGCATCTAGCCTGTCCAACCCCTTAAGAATTTTATAAGTTTCTATAAGATCCCCTCTCAATCTCCTAAATTCTAGAGAGTATAAACCAAGTCTATCCGTCTTTCTTCATAAGACAGTCCTGACATCCCAGGAATCAGTCTGGTGAACCTTCTCTGCACTCCCTCTATGGCAATAATGTCCTTCCTCAGATTTGGAGACCAAAACTGTACGCAATACTCCAGGTGTGGTCTCACCAAGACCCTGTACAACTGCAGTAGAACCTCCCTGCTCCTATACTCAATTCCTTTTGCTATGAAAGCTAACATACCATTCGCTTTCTTCACTGCCTGCTGCACCTGCATGCCTACTTTCAATGACTGGTGTACCATGACACCCAGGTCTCGCTGCATCTCCCCTTTTCCTAGTCGGCCACCATTTAGATAATAGTCTGCTTTCCTGTTTTTGCCACCAAAATGGATAACCTCACATTTATCCACATTATACTGCATCTGCCAAACATTTGCCCACTCACCCAGCCTATCCAAGTCACCTTGCAGTCTCCTAGCATCCTCCTCACAGCTAACACTGCCCCCCAGCTTAGTGTCATCCGCAAACTTGGAGATATTGCCTTCAATTCCCTCATCCAGATCATTAATATATATTGTAAATAGCTGGGGTCCCAGCACTGAGCCTTGCGGTACCCCACAAGTCACTGCCTGCCATTGTGAAAAGGACCCGTTTACTCCTACTCTTTGCTTCCTGTTTGCCAGCCAGTTCTCTATCCACATCAATACTGAACCCGAAATGACGTGTGCTTTAAGTTTGTATACTAATCTCTTATGTGGGACCTTGTCGAAAGCCTTCTGGAAGTCCAGTTACACCACATCCACTGGTTCTCTCCTATCCACGCTACTAGTTACATCCTCGAAAAATTCTATAAGATTCGTCAGACATGATTTACCTTTTGTAAATCCATGCTGACTTTGTCCAATGATTTCACCACTTTCCAAATGTGCTGCTATCCCATCTTTAATAACTGACTCTAGCAGTTTCCCCACTACCGATGTTAGACTAACTGGTCTGTAATTCCCCGTTTTCTCTCTCCCTCCCTTCTTAAAAAGTGGGGTTACGTTTGCTACCCGCCAATCCTCAGGAACTACTCCAGAATCTAAAGAGTTTTGAAAGATTATTACTAATGCATCCACTATTTCTGGAGCTACTTCCTTAAGTACTCTGGGATGCAGCCTATCTGGCCCTGGGGATTTATCGGCCTTTAATCCATTCAATTTACCCAACACCACTTCCCGGCTAACCTGGATTTCACTCAATTCCTCCAACTCCTTTGACCCGCGGTCCCCTGCTATTTCCGGCAGATTATTTATGTCTTCCTTAGTGAAGACGGAACCAAAGTAGTTATTCAATTGGTCTGCCATATCCTTGTTCCCCATGATCAACTCACCTGTTTCTGACTGCAAGGGACCTACATTTGTTTTAACTAATCTTTCTTTTCACATATCTATAAAAACTTTTGCAGTCAGTTTTTATGTTCCCTGCCAGTTTTCATTCATAATCTATTTTTCCGTTCCTAATTAAGCCCTTTGTCCTCCTCTGCTGGTCTCTGAATTTCTCCCAGTCCTCCAGTATGCTGCTTTTTCTGGCTAATTTGTACGCATCATCCTTCGCTTTGATACTATCCCTGATTTCCCTTGTTATCCACGGATGTACTACCTTCCCTGGTTTATTCTTTTGTCAAACTGGGATGAACAATTTTTGTAGTTCATCCATGCAGTCTTTAAATGTCTTCCATTGCATATCCACCGTCAACCCTTTTAGAATTAATTGCCAGTCAATCTTGGCCAATTCACGTCTCATACCCTCAAAGTTACCTTTCTTTAAGTTCAGAACCATTGTTTCTGAATTAACAATGTCACTCTCCATCCTAATGAAGAACTCAACCATATTATGGTCACTCTTGCCCAAGGGGGCACGTACAACAAGACTGCTAACTAATCCTTCCTCATTACTCAATACCCAGTCTAAAATAGCCTGCTCTCTCGTTGGTTCCTCTACATGTTGATTTAGATAACTATCCCGCATACATTCCAAGAAATCCTCTTCCTCAGCACCCCTGCCAATTTGATTCACCCAATCTATATGTAGATTGAAGTCACCCATTATAACGGTTTTGCCTTTGTCGCACGCATTTCTAATTTCCTGCTTGATACCATCTCCAACTTCACTACTACCGTTAGGTGGCCTGTACACAACACCCACCAGCGTTTTCTCCCCCTTAGTGTTTCGCAGCTCTACCCATACCGATTCCACATCCTCCAAACTAATGTCCTTCCTTTCCATTGCGTTAATCTCCTCTCTAATCAGCAACGCTACCCCACCTCCTTTTCCTTTCTCTCTATCCCTCCTGAATATTGAATATCCCTGGATGTTCAGCTCCCAGCCTTGGTCACCCTGGAGCCATGTCTCCGTAATCCCAACTATATCATAGTCATTAATAGCTATCTGCACATTCAACTCATCCACCTTATTACGAATGCTCCTTGCATTGAGACACAAAGCCTTCAGGCTTGTTTTTACAACACTCTTACCCCTTATACAATTATGTAAGATTGAGAGGGGATCTTATAGAAACTTATAAAATTCTTAAGGGGTTGGACAGGCTAGATGCAGGAAGATTGCTCCCGATGTTGGGGAAGTCCAGGACATGGGGTCACAGCTTAAGGATAAGGGGGAAATCCTTTAAAACCGAGATGAGAAGAACTGTTTTCACACAGAGAGTGGTGAATCTCTGGAACTCTCTGCCACAGAGGGTAGTCGAGGCCAGTTCATTGGCTATATTTAAGAGGGAGTTAGATGTGGCCCTGTGGCTAAGGGGATCAGAGGGTATGGGGAGAAGGCAGGTACGGGATACTGAGTTGGATGATCAGCCATGATCATATTGAATGGCGGTGCAGGCTCGAAGGGCCGAATGGCCTACTCCTGCACCTAATTTCTATGTTTCTATGTTTCTATGTATTGTGTGTTCTTTTATTCAACTGTATCGCTGCATGGCAAATTAATTTCACTGTACATGTTGGTGCATGTGACGAATAAATTTGACTTTGATACAGGATGGAAGTGCATGTATCCTGCATGCAGCAAAACAGTATGGACAAGTTGGTATAGTTTCATTCAGTCCACCTCTTGAGGAGTCCAGTCCAGAACTGCATCTCAACCTAACTTGTCCCACTACAAACAAAAACTGGGAACATTGCCATTGACTGCATCCATTCATGTTATTATTTCATGGTCCTAAATGAGGGCTTGAGTGGAGAAATCACTACTCTTCCAAAAAACTTCAGCACAAATGATTTGAAGCGATCCAAGGTGACTTTATATTCAATGGAAACCTTCAACAAAAAAATAAACTGCTTGAACATCTCAGTGGTTCAAGCAGCATCTGTGGAGGCAAAGGGATGGTCAATGTTTCGGGTCAAGGCCCTTCATCAGGATCAGAATAAATAGTGTCAATAAAACTGTTTAGAAATATTGCAAATTATTTTCATGTTGATTTCTGCTCTTAAAATTGAGCTTAAACTCTGACTTTGTGTGGCAGGACAACAAGGAGAAAGGGGTGAGAAGGGTGTAGAAGGTATCGGTCTTCGCGGATCACCAGGCCCACAAGGATCACCCGGTAAGTATTAAGCTTACAGCACAGCTGTATAAGCTAGTGCAAGCCAGAATAGATGAATAAACTCTGCATGCAAGACATGATTCTATGACCCCGACTCTTTATAGGAAAATTTCAGTTATTGATAGTTAGGTAGGGAGATCAGAGCTGGTTCAATGGTACTTTGTCACATGTACCTAAGATCAGTGAAATTATTTTTTTACATACAGTTCAGTGACACTCCAACTACATACTAGGCACACTAATAATAAGTAATTTCCACTCACATCCAAATCTGCAAACTGCATATAATCATACTCACTGGTCTGCTTATATAAATAATATAATCAGACCAGAGGGTCAGGCATCTGTGGAAAGAAAAAACAGAATAAACTAGAGATATTGATTTTCACGCTGTCATGCTGATTTCTTGCGGAATCTACATATTTACTTTCAATGATATTTGTACAAAGATCATTTAAAAATTATTCCACCTTTCCATTTTTCAATTTCTTCCAAAGACCAAATTCATTGGGGTTGGCCAGCAGGCAGAAATTTATGAACGTGAAAGTACCATTCACGTTACAATCAGTTACCTGCTGGTCTTCAGTTCCAATTACATCAAGTGTTCAGTTCGGTCCCCTAACATTCGAAAATAAACTTCTTCACCTTGATTGAGTCTCAGAGTTTTAACGTTACTTAACGTTTAAGTTAATTTTGGCAGTGCTTAGGGTTTTACAAATTTGAAAAGAGAACTTGTTTCTTTGGGATTCGGCTCAGTTCTCTTTGCTTTAAAAAAACTATTATCATCATCTATTACCATCAAAAGGGTCTTGCTACATTTATTGTCTTTTGTAGGTATTGTCGGTATGCCTGGCATTGGAAAGGATGGCCGTGATGGTGCCCGTGGTGAAATTGGCCTTCCAGGTGAACAAGGACATCCAGGCCCACATGGGCTAAGAGGATTTCCTGGTATCTGTGATGCTTCTTCATGCATGGGTCCACCTCATCTCTACATGGGTATGGGAATTGGCAAGAAATCTATGAGCATGAAAGGGCCGTCCAAATAACAGAAAACAGTCATTATGTGTAAGAAAGAACTGCAAATGCTGGTTTAAATGGAAGGTAGGCACAAAATGCTGGAATAACTCAGCGGGTGAGGCAGCATCTCTGGAGAAGGAATAAGCGACCTTTCGGGGTCTCGACCTGAAACGTTGCTCATTCCTTCTCTCCAGAAATGTTTCCCCACAGCTGAGTTACTCCAGCATTTTGTGTCTACAGTGATTATGATATTATTTTCAAGAGTTACATCAAGAATTCACGTAATGATCATACATTATTTTTTTTAAATCTCTCTTAATTCCTGGTATTTTAAACTGTTCTAAACCAATCACTTCATTTTCTCAAACATTTTTAAGTTCTGCCTGTAAAAACATTGTATAGTTGAAATCTTGATTATCGAAGAATGTTTAAAGTCTTCAAACAACTTAAAAGCCTTTGAATTATGTACAAACAATAAAACATATTTACTGATAAGCAGAATTGCATTTCAGGCATCAAAAGTGATTGTTCTTAAACGTCATACTTCCATATTTTCCTGTTCTACTTTCTGTTAAAGCACGTCAAAGATACCAAGTGCACACTTATTTGAAATGGACAGCCTGATATTTCAAATAATTGGTATGGGGTGATTTTCAGAAGTTTGTGGGTCGGTGAGTTGGTGGGAGGGAGGTTGGAACCTTCCGACGTCTATATTTTTCTTAAGTGAAGCAAAGGGCAAACAGCTGAACTGCTTCAAAAGAAAGGTTATCATTTTAAGCATGTTTATGTAGTTCCAAATTATTTCAACGGACCACTTACCCTGAGAGGTGACAATTTAGGAGTTAATCAAGCTAATCTTAGGATCACATGACACACTGGAGTTAAAATTCGGAGACATTTCACTTTCAGAAATTTTACTTCCCCCTTTAGTCTACCCAGAAAATATTCAGATAATTGTGGAGTGTAACTGGATGCAATGTAAAACCGTGCACACTGTTGTTTCTATGCAATTTCATTGGCAAAATAATGAAAGTGCAATGGATACTCTCCCGTTTTCTGTCAAATGTCAATCAATCATTAAGCACATTATTTCTGCATAATTCTTGTACCAATTCTGAAGATATTGTGGTATTTTTCCAAATTCTCAATGAATCATTGATGAGAACTGCATTAAAGATGCGAATGCAGTAATATTACAAAAGTAGTCTACGACCCTGATCATTATTGTATACCCCATCTCTGGGTTTGAACCAAATAATTGAACTAGTGAGTTGTTGCTGCTGGAAAATTCTAAAATAAGTAACACAATTAATAATTTAAATAGGAGATTTATTTTTCCTTATGCAGAGTTTCTTGTATATCTCAACTATTTCAATTATCAATAAAGCAAAGGTTCAGGATGTAAATGTTCTAATTTCCAATGCTGCCTTTTCCAAATATACTTATCCAGCTTCCTGGATAGAATGTGACATAAGAAGATACATTTGGACAGATTGCTTCAATTAGTTTGTGTCTAAGTGGTAATCCTCCATTTGTAAATGTGGACATTAAGGAATATCAAGCCAAGGCTCAACATTATCATCATCTACATCAGCACCTTTAAGAGTTGTAACTGCAAAACAAACAGGAATCTGATTTGATTGTTCTTTTCTCTTTACTCTGAATGTGGCTGTGAATTGCAGCAATTGGTAAAAATACTCAAAAAGAATGGTGATTCAATTTTGTGAGATGCTCATAATGCATGCTTCAGATCAGGGTGCGGACTCCGACAGATTTGAACCCTTCCAAAGTTCATATTGCCTGTTTAATTATTCCAGGGTCAAGGAAAGAGCGTTCACGTCGCGGCCCTGTTTCCACCAATCTTTCCTCCACCACGCACAAGAAGCGCAAGACAGACACCATTGTATTCAGATGCTGAGAAGTGTGTTCAGCTCTGGCTGAACAATTTCTAATCTTGTGTGGGGACTCGATAAGAAGATTAATTATTCTGAAATATTGACAGTGACAGCTCATTGAGCAAATACAATTTGTTTTTAAGAAATCTATTATTTTGGTGTGGTGTTGAATAAGACCAAAATGTTTTTGCATAGTACAAAAAATGACACTAAAAAGAATCCACAACCAACAATGCAATAATATAATATTTTATTGGCTATAGAAGTTTTCACGACTAAAAAAATTCTTAGTCAAAGGTGAGGCAGACAACATCCTAGTGTCCATGCAAAACAAAATCTGGTACCTCTCTCTGGTCATTGTATTTCTATTTATTTTTCCAATTATTTATTATTTCATTCATGTTCAATTCATATATTTGTCCCAATTTATAATTTCTGAAGAATTCGGTATTCCTTGGCTAATTCTTCTTCCCTATTTTGCCTTTTGACATGAAATTCATAGGCAACAAAAGTCCCACCGAGTTAGTCAACAAAGTGGAATAGCAGATAATGACATCTAAGTGGTTATGGACAGAATCGAGGTCACGCATGACCTTGTTCTATTTAAGAAGAAGTGGCATTTGATGCAAATACACCAAATTATGTAGCCTATTGTGGCAATCCTAACTTCATGAAAAGACCACTCTATTTGACCAACACCTCGTTCTTTCTCTACAACTGTTTGTTTTTCAACAACATTTACAAGTTCATTTTGAAAGTTACTATTGAATTTGTTTTCATCAAATGCAGCATGCAGAATATAATCTCATTTCACTTTAGTTTCTCCGATTACATCAATTTCATATCTTATTATATTATAAACCCTCCTACTGCAATAAACATTCTCCTTATTTGCTCTACAAAAATAGAAAATTCTGAGGATTTATTAAAATTTGTCCTTAATTTTAATTACAATACAAATACAATTAACTTTTAATTGTACGATTCTTCCTCTATCTATCCCTTCTAACGAGTACAATTTCGTCTTCTGCATGTACTTATTTTTAGAGAGTCTTAATGGAATGACGATCACCTCAAGTAACCAATCCAGCATGTATCTTAGTGTTGCTGAGCTCCGATCGAGGTCTGAATCTCCCAGCCTCTGCACCAGCCTCCACAAATGGCAATCCAAGCAGCATCAATTTTTTTGCCCTGCCTGAACTGTTGAATGATAAGGTGCCTTGGCTGAGTGACACTCTTGGAAGGAATAGAATCTCTAGCCATGACATTTCCAAGGAATCGTTTGGCAGCCCATAGCTATGCCAAATTTTATTCTACCCTCTTCAGATCGCTGACTGCATCAAATGTGCCAGAAAAAAATTTAACTTCTCCTACTAAACGATCAGCATCACAGAAATTGTACTATTTCAGAGTTAATTAATACCACTGCAACACTAAAAGTGGCACAGCACAATCTTTAGTTTTGAATTATCGTATGGCCACTTTTCCAAATTTCTTATACATCACTTCTGTTCACAAAAAAAAGTTTATATCCCAAGTTGACAACAACCATATGATGTTATCAGTTCGGTGGAGGTAGGTAACCCATTTTGTCATTCAGAGAATTGTATAAAATTAACATATAAAAAAAAAAATGTTCATAGTGGTTAGGTATCAATGCATTGTGTTAATTATAAATTTACAATTACAAATTATTGACCTGGTCATTTTGTTTCATTTGCCACATAGCAAAATAACGTCTGATCTCCTCAGGACCACCCCTGCATATCTTAGCAGGGGGAGATTCCAGCGGATTGCCCTCAAAGTTTGAAGAAGAGTAGCTGCGGCCCCAGTCGAGGTTAACTAAATGTCCAAATTTGACGGGCAGGTTCCTTAGATTATTATTTCCCAGCCAGAGGGTGCGCAGGAGTGTAAGATTACAGATGGAGTCAGGCAAACTCTGCAATGCATTAAAGTATAGAAGAAGGGTCTCTAAATACTTTAGATTGCAGATGCTGTGGGGGATGAACTTAATCTTGTTGTCACAGGCATCCAGAAATGTCAAGCGGCAGAGCTGGCACACCTGTACAGGGAGTTCCAGAAAATTATTGTTGGCCAAGTGCAGGCTCTGCAATTTCTGCAGCTTCTCCATCTCGGCGGGCAGGCAGCTCAGTTGGTTGTTACTGAGGGTCAGAATTTCCAGATTTTCCAGGGATCCAATGTCAGGTGGAATCTCTCGCAGGTCATTGGTGTCTAAATTCAGCACGGTGAGGGCGCGCAGCTGACCAATTTCACGAGGGACACTGCCCATCTTGTAATTCAAACAGCTTTCCCATTTTGGGCTCATCTCCAGCACCTGAAGCTCGCTCAGGTCAAATATCTCCCGGGGAACTGATTGCAGCTCTCTGCCCTTCAGCCTTAATTTCTTTTTGCCGTTGTTGCAGGAATCACCCTCGATCCGAGACTTCCAATGATTTTCCACAATGCCATTGGCAGAACAAAGTGGCAAGCTGGTCTTAGGTGATTTCAATTGGCTTGCAGACATTTTGGCGACTCCCTTACATTTACAGAAATTTAAATTTATTTAACTATAAAAATAAATAAACAGCCACTTATAGACAAACACAATATTCTACAGCAGAATCTTGAATCATCCATTCCTTTTCCAACTAAAGTGTATCAACACTCTGAAAATTACACATTGTTCTGAGCTTGCTAACCAAACTCTGTGCAACACATGCCCACATGGAAGTCACAGACTTCCTAACAGATTATTGCTAGTTATACTGCCTGCCCTCCTGATGTTGGATTTGTCAGTGACAACGCACCATCTTGATGTTTTCAGCAGTTCACATTCTGGGCCAATGGAAGGTTAAATCTGGCACAGTTCAGAAACTCTACTCATTTCACTGGAGAGGATTAGGTCTGAGAAAGAAAGGAAGATTTCAGATTTATTTCCAATATTTTTACACAAACAAAAGAGATGGGAAGCAGGTGGGGAACATTCAGCCGTGTAAACGGACTCCACCTGACCTCCCACCTCAATTGGATTTTTCTTGATTTCAGGAATGAGCAGGAATCGCTCTTTTTAGAATGAACTTAATAACTGTTTCTACAGTCCTCCAAGTAGAGAATTTCAAAAACTATCCACCTCTGAATGAAACAAGTCCTAAATGATCTGCAGGTGCAAAATACTGGCATAACTCAGTGCGTCAGGCAGCATCGCTGGAGAAGTTGAAAAGGTGATGTTTTGGGTCAGAACCCTTTTTCAGACTGAAAGTAGATGGGGGTGATGTTGGGGGGGGGGGGGGGGGGGGGGGGGGGGGAGTAACTGGAGGCAATAAAAGGTGGGAACAAATTAGGGCCCCCAACTGATTACCTCAAGAAGGGTGGAGCCCATAATGGCTCATTGTTGGCTGGGGAAAGTGTGATAACAAGATAAATATGGGAATGCCAATAGTGAAACTGGTAGGACGAATTAGGGGAGGATGGGCAGAGGGCAGCGGAGGAAATGCAGGGGTTACTTGAAATTAGAGAAAAAAACATTCATACCGCTAGTTGTAAGATGTCAGGGCGAAAAAATCTGTCCCTTGTTTCTGGCACACATATCTAAAATGGTTCTAGAATTTTAAGCCAGACGAAACATCTGCATCCACCCTGTCACGTCTGCAAAAGGTTGTCTCTCAACAACTTTTCTTTCAACTTCTTCCACTTTCTAAAAGTCAAAGGTGTAGCCATGGACACTTGCATGGCCCTTAGCTATGCCTGACATATTGTTGGCTAACTTTATTTCCAACCTACTCCGGCAACCCACTTCATTCTTTCTCCACTCTTATCAACATTGTTGCTGCGTTCTGCACTGGTATCGCTTCATACACTTGTGCAGAACTTGTCACTTTTATTACCTTTGTCACCAACTTCGACTCTGCCATAAAATTTAATTTAACTAACTTTGACACTTCACTTATTTTTCTGGATCTCACTGCCTCCATCTCAGGAGACAAGCTAACCATCAATATCTACTATACAGCCACAGACTCCCTCAGTTACCTCCATTACACCTCCTGAGCCTCACCAGCTGAGTTATTTCAGCATTTTGTGTGTACACCTCCTTACAACCTGTCTCATATAAGGATGTCATCTCCTTTGCTCAGCTTCTCAAACTCCACTGTAATTATAATGTTTTCATGCAAGCATGTGGAACACATATTCGGCAAAAGAAGTAGAAATTGTGAAAATAAACAGCTGGGAGAGCTTAGCAAGTCGAGTAGTATCTATGGAAGCAAAGGGATAGTTCCAGTTTCAGGGCAGAAGGTAAAGGGAAGATAGCCAGTATATATAAGTGAGAGGGCAGCATAAATGGCAAAGGTGATATTCTGGTTATACCATTGTGTGGAGAAAGGACCAAGGGGACTCTACCTCTCTTCTGTCTGCAGAGATGGGAGGGGGGGGGGGGGGGGGGGGGGCGAGGGGGGGGGGAAGATGATGGACATTTCCAGAAAAGGAAAGTATTTCAGAAGTCTTTGAGGCGAAAGCATCATCCTAACAACAGTTATAGTCTCTTTCATTTATCCTCAGACTGTCAAGCTGCATCATTGGCACAATGCAGTCCTTCTAGTATTGCTAAATTGGGGGTGATGGCAAAACAATCCAGGCAAACTACAACTTTTAAGATATCGTAAGTCTTTTTAGTACTACCATGTCCGTGGATCAGGAGTAGATCATGAGACTCAGATCAGGACATTTATAGAGTCATATTCATACAGCAGGAAATCGGGCCGTCCATGCTGGCCAATATGTCCATCTAAGCTGGTCCTATTTGCCCGCGTTTGACCCATATCACTCTAAACCTACCGATCCACAGACTCTGACCCAGAAGGGTATTGCAACACGCAATGCAGCTGGGATCAAGTGCATCCCTGGAGGAGTTTGGGGAACTAAGAAGCAAACTAAAAAAGATCAGGAGGGCAAAAAGGGTCCAGGAGATAGCTCTGGCAGGTAGCATAAAAGACAATCCTAAAAGATTTTATAAATACATTAGGGGGAAAAGGGGAACCAGAGAGAGAATGGGACCTCTCAGAAATAAAAGCAGTCGCCTCTGTGTGGAGACACGGGAGATGGGCAAGGTCCTCAATGAGTGTTTCTCCTTTGTATTTACCGAGGAGAAAGACAGTAGGACGGAGGATATTCGAGCAGTCACTGGAAGTGTCATGAGAGCAGTCAGGGTTACCGTCGAGGAAGTACAGAAGGTACTGTCGTGCTTGAAAGTACACAAATCTCCGGGGTCTGATCAGATATATCTGAAAACATTACGGGAAACTAGAGAGGAAATTGCGGGAGTCCTTGTTGAAATTTACAAGTCGTCCTTAAATACAGGAGAGGTGCCAGAGGATTGGAGGGTGACAAATGTTGTGCCTCTTTTCAAGAAGCTCTGCAGGGAAAATGCTGGAAATTATTGGCCGTTGAGCTTTACATCTGTAGTTGGTAAGTTACTGGAGAGAATTCTGAGGGATAGGATATACAGGCATTTGGATGGGCAAGGGCTGATTTGGGACAGTCAGCATGGCTTTGTACGTGGAAGGTCGTGTCTCACAAATCTGATTGATTTTTTTGAAGACGTGAGCAAAAAGGTTGATGAAGGCAGAGCTGTAGATGTTGAATACAGGGACTTTAGTAAGGCATTCAACAAGGTTCCGCATGGTAGGCTGCTCTGGAATGTTAGATCTCATAGGATCCAAGGATGGATAGCTGAATGGATAGCAAATTAGCTCCATGGAAGGAAGCAGAGGGGGATGGCGGTAGGTTGCTTTTCAGACTGGAGGCCTGTGACTAGTTGTGTGCCTCAGGGTTCGGTGCTGGGCCCGTTACTGTTTGTCATCCACATCAATGATTTGGATGACAACATACCGGCAAGATTAGCAAGTTTCCTGATGATACAAAAGTTAGTGGTTTTGCAGATAGTGAAGATGGTTGTGAACGATTGCAGCAGGATCTGGATCGATAGGCCAGGTGGGCGGAGGAATGGTTGATGGAATTTAATACAGAGAAGTGTGAGGTGTTGCATTTTGAGACCTCGAAAAAGGGCAGGACCTACACAGTAAATGGTAGGCCTCTGTCTGGGTAGTGTTGTAGAGCAGAGGGATCTGGGAGTACATGTGCATGGTTACATGAAGGTCGAGTCGCAGGTGGTCAAAAAGGCTTTTGGCACTTTGGCCTTCATCAGTCAGAGTATTGAGTATAAAAGTTGGGAGGTCATGTTGCAGTTGTATAAGACGTTGGTGAGCGCATTTAGAATATTGTATTCTGTTCTGTGCACCATGTTATAGGAAAGATATTGTCAAGCTTGAAAGGGTTCAGAAAAGATTTACGAGGATGTTGCTAGGACTAGAGGGTGTGAGTTATAGGGAGAGGTTGAGTAGGCTGGGTCTCTATTCCATGGAGCATAGGAGGATGAGGGGAGATCTTATAGAGGTACACAAAATCATGAGAGGAATAGATTGGGTAGATGATTAGGTGTACATTTACCTGAGTGGGGGAATCGAGGACCAGAGAACACAGGTTCAAGGGGGGTGGGTATATGGAACAAGCTGCCAGAGGAGGTAGTTTAGGCTGGGACTATCTCAACGTTTAAGAAACAGTTGGACATGTGCATGGATAGGACAGGTTTGGAGGGTTATGGAGGCAAATGGGACTAGGGTAGCTGGGACATTGTTGACCAGTGTGGGCGAGTTGGGCCAAAGGGGCTGTTTTCATACTGTATTAATCTACGACTCTACTCTACCATTAGCGCAGCGGTAGAGTTGCAACCAAAGATCATAGATCATATGATCTTTGGTTGCAACCTTTGGGTGATGGTGAACTGCAACATTTAAGATATGGTAGTACTAACCATGTCCGTGGGTCAGAAGTAGACTCGGTCAGGACATTCAGAGTCATATTCATTCAGCAGGATACAGCAGCAACAGCAATCTACTTGGTAGATTATAAATTGTAGGTTAATTGGCTTGGTATAGATGTAGATTGTCCCTAGTAGGATATGTGCGGGGATTGCTGGTCGTGCGGATTTTGCGCTGTATTTCTCAGCTTTATGCCATTATACCATCAAAGTTGTGTTATAAGCAAAACGTTAAAAGCAGACATGCATAAGTAATTCAATATAAACCTCACCGACGTTTAAACTCTCGCTTTGCTCGGTCGTTGCCACTATTCAGTCGCGGCGGCTGCGGCGACCGTTGAGGTGAGGTCGTGATCCGCGGCGCCCGGTGGGGTCGGATCGGGTGGCGCTGATGTCAGGTCGGGTGGGGTGGGGTGGGCTTGGCAGGGTCGGGTCGGGTGGCGCAGAGGTCGGGTGGGGTGGGGTGGGCTTGGCTCGGGTCGGGTGGGGTGGGCTTGGTTCGGGTCGGGTCGGGTCGGGTCGGGTGGGGTGATGTGGGGTGGGCTTGGCTCGGTCGGGTCGGGTGGCGCTGATGTCAGGTCGGGTGGGGTGGGGTGGGCTTGGCTCGGGTCGGGTGGGGTGGGGTGGGCTTGGCTCGGGTCGGTTGGCGCGGCCCAGCTCGGCACTCGCGGATTACACGCGGCGACAATCAGGGGCGGGTGACGCCCATCCCGTCGCCAGGCAACGGCTCGAGCCGCGTTTGGCCGTTGCCATGGAGCCGGCCTTTGCTGGGCCCTGAGACCTGACGGCCCGTTTCGTCCATTATTGTCCGGGATTTTATTCACGATTTTCGACTATTTGTTTATTCATTAAATTACCATTGCGAGGGATACTTGCTTTTGAACTGCAGTGAAGAGTCAAACGCACGTCGATGCTGCCAAGCCGACACAGCAAAACAAAACCTCCTGGGTGTCAAATTTCAGCTGCAATCTCTCCAGTCTCACGATTGCAAAGAAAATGAAGAATCACATGAACGCCACAGGGGGTTCATTAACCAAAGAATAATTATTTGTCCCCTATTTGTATTTGAACTGAATGTCTTGTTCGGCCATTTCAGGGGGCAGTGAGTAGCAATGTTACAAAATGTTGAGATTTTAAAAAGTCTTTAATTTATCCCATCAGATAAAGCATAAAAATAAGTTTAATTTGACACCTAATTCACTTTCATATCTTCAGTATTAAAAAAGTTATGGCCATTTTCATACTCGGAAATTGGCATCTTGTTCCCTATTGATTTTCTATGGACATAACAAAAAAGCTGTGATCGTGGACATTTAAAAGCCCATAACTTTCTTAAAATTTAAGAGAACTGAAAGAAATGTTCAGTTATTATAGATTGAAGCATTCTGAAACAAATATGAAACAATCTTACTTAGATGACTTGAAATTAAAGCATATAGTTAGCATATAAACTAGAGTTAGTTACCTAATTGTAGCTAATTACAAAATTCAATTACTAGATCTAAACATCTATCAATTTCTTAAGATTAACATTTTTAAATAGCCTAAGTGTCCAAATAACATTCACACAAGAATTCAGAATATAACATAATTTTTAAATCTCATTGTCATGGGTTTATAGGCCAAATGGAAGAATGTTTAATACCTGTAAATTAATGGCCATTTAAATCAACTTGCCTGTGGGTTTTTCTGGAACGGGACCATTTGGAACTCTGAGGTTGCGGTGATTTTAGTCCCCATATCGGCAGCAAATACACTGCCGATTCTTTGGGGGGAAAAATCACCGTTTTGCAACTTAAAATGTGAATTGAATGCATCTTAAGAAACACTTTTATACATAAAAATAAACTACTTTCTTTTACCTGTCCCCTACATAAAATCCGGCCCCGTTGTCGGCATTGACGGCTTCAGAAGCTGATTTTAAAATGACTCCAGCGATTAACTTGTCGGGTGAATTTTTTTTTAAAACACACAGAACGGCCGTAGGAACGATTCTTTACCAACATCTTACACTCCAACAAATATAATCCAGGACCAGGTCGGGAAAAAAATGCTTTTTATCCCCCCCCATTGAAACCTTTGAACCTTGTCCAAGGCCAGAGCAGGTCAGGAAGGCAGATTCTCCTCCTTACAGAACACGAATAAACCTGATATGGGAAACCCAGCATGTCGTGAGGTGTAACTTTAAGGGCCTGTCCCACTTACGTGGCCTTGGCACGCAAATTACGCGTTGAGGCGCACGGGCATCGTATGGTCGCGCAGGGCCGGTCCCACTGAGAAGCGCGGAGGGGTATGTAGTTGTGCGCGACACCCATTGCTTCTCTCCAGAGATGCTGCCGGTCCCGCTGAGTTACTCCAGCTTTGTGTCAATCTTCAAATGACGTCACGCGCTCCAGACAGCTGTGCGTACGCATGAAATCGCGCAGGACCATCGTGGCTCAATGCGACCACGAGGTCGCGTAATTTGCGTGCCAAGGACACGTAAGTGGGACAGGCCCTTTACTGTTTATTATTTGTAGATGAACACTATTACATTAATTGCAAGTAAAAATTTGGTGTGATATTTTATAAACAGGGATTATACACCATGTTACAATTAAACTGTTATTCATAGAAACATCGAAACATAGAAAAATAAGTGCAGGAGTAGCCAGCATCGCCATTCAATATGATCGTGGCTGATCATCTAAAATCAGTGCCCCATTCCTGCTGTTTCCCCATATCCTTTGATTCCTTTAGCCCTAAGAGCTAAATTAACGTTCTTGAAAACATCCAATGAATTGGCCTCCACTGCCTTCTGTTACAGAGAATTCCACAGATTCACAACCCTGGGTGAAGAGGTTTTTCCTCATCTTAGTCCTAAATGGCCTACCCCTTATTCTTAAACTGTGACCTCTGGTTCTGAACTCCCCCAACATTGGGAACATTTTTACCTGCATCTAGCCTGTCCAATCCTTTAAGAATTTTATGTGTTTCTATAAGATCCCCTCTTATCCTTCTAAATTCCAGTGAATACAAGTCCAGTCGACCCATTCTTTCATATGTCAATCCTGCCATCCCGGGAATTAACCTGTTGAACCTACGCTGCACTCCCTCAATAACAATAATGTCCTTCCTCAAATTAGGAGACCAAAATTGTACACAATACTCCAGGTGTGGTCTCACCAGGGCCCTGTACAACTGCAAACTCAAATTCTCTCGCAATGAAGGCTGCCTGCTGTACCTGCATATATTCTTTCAGTGACTGATGTACAAGCACTCCCAGGTCTCGTTTCACCTCCCCTTTTCCTAATCTGACACCATTCAGATAATAATCTGCCTTCCTGTTGTTGCCACCAAAGTGGATAACCTCACATTTCTCCACATTACACTGCATCTGCAATACATCTTCCCACTCACCCAACCTATCCAAGTCACCCTGCAGCCTCATAGCATCCTCATCGCAGCTCACACTGCCATCCAGCTTTGTGTCATCCACAAACTTGGAGATATCACATTTAATTCCCTCGTCTAAATCGTTAATATATTTTATAAATAACCGGGGTCCCAGCAGGGGCGGAAATCGCTATCAAAACATGGGGGACACACAATTTCTTGGTGGGTGCACATACACACACGCGAGGCTTCGGCCGTGGGCCCTGTGGACGATCACATCGGGAGATGACCTGGTTGGTGACCGACTCCGAACTCCAGCAACAGCAGCTTCGTCCGCCCTGAATCATGGGGCTTCAATCGGCCCATTCGCGGGGCCTTTCATTGCCCGGCGGGGGCTTCAACATCGGGAGCCTCGATCGCTTCGATGCAGCAATTTGACCGTGGGGAGGTGGAAGATCCCGCGGCCAATTTTATGCCGCGCCAGGCCGGGCGTTGAAAGGCCCCGCGAACGGGCCGATTCAAGCTCTGCTCTATGATCTTTGCTCCACCAGGACATCTCCCTCCTTCAATCACCGCCCTCTATCCTCAGTCCCACCTCTCTACTTCCGCCTCTGACCGACACCTCCCTCCTCCAATCATTGCGCTGAATCATCATGCCCCCCCCCACTGCTTGCTGACCGACGTCTCTCCCGTCCAGTTAGACGGGGGGTCACATTGGCTGCTTTCCAATGTTCTGGTACACACCCAGAGTTCAGAGAGGAATAAAAATGTTCAACTAATGGGTCCTCCAATACCTTAATGCAGCAGCCAGAAAAACTTCTAGTATCCCAGCAGGTTCTGGGAGGATATTTTGCTGGCCTAGAAGAGGCGTTGGGAACCACAGTGAAGGAAGATCATATAATCAACACCTGGTCAGTGTTAGATGAGAACATAGCCACGGCATTCTGAGGATTTAACTGGCAAATGGGAGGAGGAGGAAGAGTAGGAAGAGGAGGAGGAAGAGGAGGAAGGAAGAAGAGGAGGAGGAAGGAAGAAGAGGAGGAGGAAGGAAGAAGAGGAGGAGGAAGGAAGAAGAGGAGGAGGAAGGAAGAAGAGGAGGAGGAAGGAAGAAGAGGCGGAGGAAGGAAGAAGAGGAGGAGAAGAAGAAGAAGAAGAAGAGGGAGGAGAAGAAGAAGAAGAGGGAGGAGAAGAAGAAGAAGAGGGAGAAGAAGAAGAGGGAGAAGAAGAAGAAGAAGAAGAAGAAGAAGAAGAAGAAGAAGAAGAAGAAGAAGAAGAAGACGACCCCCCCAGGTCAGGGACTAAGCGAAGAACTTGCTAAGATCAAACCTCAGCCAGATTAATCAATGTGGGCTTTGGAAGATGTGAAAGTAAAGGGAATAATTATTTGATTAAAAGAGTCGGGAAACCACTTACTCTATCTTGACATGATATTAAAACAATTATAGTAGGTATATGTTGATCGATACGGTTTGGGTTACTGCAGAAGACAGACAGAGAAGTTGGTTTATAGGCAGTTCTCAGGAAAGAAAATCTGACATAACCCAAGGTATGCCTGAACCTGCCAAAGTTCTTCGACTGAACCATCTTTTAGCTTGTTTATTACACAGTTCACCGAGATAATTCCTTCCTCATACCTTTATAATTGCCTTATTTATATTGAGGACACTGATTATGGACTATGGTGTTCATCCTCAAACAGCATTTAGAATGCTATTATATTGTGGTCACAACTCCCTTGGGGATCTTTACTCACAAGGTCCGTCATTAATTCTTCCTCATTACCTGTTCCCAGTAAGCTCTGCAATGTGCTGCTCAAAAAGCAACCCTGACGTATTCCACTAATTCTTCCTCTGTGACACCCATTCCAGATTACTTTATCCAATCCAAATGTAAATTAAAATCTTCCACGATAACTGCAATTCCCTTCAAAAATGGTCTCTATATTTTCCCACTGATGCTCTAACCTATTGAGATGTCATATTTTGGGAGTCCACAGACTACTCCAACACATGCCTTGGCTCCTCTATTGTTCACAATTTCAAAACAAACTGATCCCACATCTCTACCCACCTCTACCCATTACTTTTATATCATTACAGATTAATCATATTAGTATAATGTTTTGCTGAAGACCGTAAATTAAGTTGTTTGTTGAGTGTGCAGCACAGAACATTGTTACCTTAAATATATAGGTGAATTCAAATTCCATCAAATTCCATCAAATCGACTGCCCAAAATGGCAGAAAGTTGGATTTTAGTTGGAAGTGGGTAGCACATAGTACGTTACTATTTTTAACCTCATTCCTATTTAGATTAGATTTTGAAATCAGTCCACATTTACCCCTCACCATCCACCATTCCTCCTCACAAGGTTAAAACGTTTGGGTTTAAAAAGAGAGTTCATACATCAATAATGTCATGCTATACACAACATTTGTCACTCAAACACTATATTTTATACACATAAATGTACACAATCAAATAATAGTTCCACATAAGTGTTCAAGGAATAGCACCATGAGTTACAGTACATAGGAAAAATAATCTCATTCTAGGATAAGGCAAACGATGCCTCATGTTGAAGTGA
Organism: Amblyraja radiata; assembly: GCF_010909765.2. Classification (NCBI taxonomy): domain Eukaryota; kingdom Metazoa; phylum Chordata; class Chondrichthyes; order Rajiformes; family Rajidae; genus Amblyraja; species Amblyraja radiata. The sequence continues at coordinate 90,557,796 of NC_045959.1, read as the reverse complement.
TTTTCTTTTAAAGACCAACGTAGTTTGAAACTGTCAAAGCACAGTAATAAACCAAACCATTTAAAAACTAATAATTTAACAGCAACACTGCAATAAGTCTCCATTTGGATGTGAAAACTCATGCTTCTAATGTTTCAAATCATGACATGCCAGGAAGCAGTGATGGAGAACAGAAAGGACCAAAATCAATGCCGAGAACCTGCACATCCATGGAATAGAGAAGGTTCCATTTCTAACCTGTCTCTTAGAATGCCAGGATAAGAATCATAACAAAACAAAAGGACATTGATTTGTAATTGTGTCTGTCATTTACTGTATCCAATTAAAATAGATTGATAAAAATAATATAGATGATGTAAATTAACTAGTTACTTTTACGTATCGTCTGAAACCTGTAGATGTCAGGTAGAGACAAGGGTGGGTGCAGTTTTAAGGCATTTAGTATCATTGGTAAAAGTTTGTTTGAACTGGGTTAAAGAAGCACCATGGAAACCAAACCAATTAAGAGGAACAGAGAGGTCCAATAAACAAAGTCAAGTACAATCAGAAAATATTCAGCTTGATGTAATATAGGTAAGTTTTGTCGTAGAATTATCCTGAAAAGAACACTATTCGTTGATCAGCTATCGAGGGAGTACATAGCGAAAGCAGAATCCCAATCAGGCTGGAAATGGGACCAATGCACTTCAAAGCTGTGTTAAATTTGGAAGCATTTACGTAAAAATTCTGATCATTAATTGCAAAAGAAAAAACATTAAAATACAATGTACAATAGAAGGTCTGTCCCAAGGCCGCAGTTAGTCCCTCCCAATATCAAAAGATATAATTGGCCTCCGAATCTTTTTTTCTTGTGGTTCAGGGTCATTGCAAACTATATTTGTAGATGCATGACATAGGATATTTGTAGATGCATGATATAGGAGAATGCTATATCTTTTATATTTTTTATCCATTCTTGGAAATATTGACTCTCAACTCAGGTATTTGTGGTAGATGTAAATGTACCCAGTACATAATAGTCTTCATTCAGGGTCAATATCAAATTAAGATATATCTGAGGCAAAACATATCAGCCTTGAGAGTTTTATCCTTTAAAAGGCATTCACAGTTCTGTGCCACCACAATAATTCACACATTTGATATGGAAATTTATACAATTCAAATATGTTAATTAAATCACTTTTCTGAATTGTAAATAAAGATCAGCATTCTCTTTTCATTATATCCTTCTGCGAAGGTGTCCAAAACAGCCTTGTATACCATTACATCAGCTCTCCATGTGATTAAAGTACCCCAAAGCAAAGCTTTGAATTTCTAAAAGGTTATCAGCTGTCAATTCTGGCAACTCAATAAAATTGATTAATTAAATTGTGAGAACAACTCAACCTATTGAAAGCTTTGGCTTTGATAATGATTTAAAATGTACCGATACAATGTTTTTTTGCATCACACAATTCTTAACATGGCCCAATGCCAGGAATCTGATGGACTCTCCATGGCCCACTGTTTTATATTTAGCCTGAAACTATTCCATAGTGACTTTATTTAAAATTAACCCCTTTATGCCACCTCCTTGCCACACTTTAGATATATTCACACTTCATTATATCTTTTAGTTCACTTTGAATATTTTTATGGTAGGTTTGCCTAAAGTTTTTTTTAATGGAATATTTGCAATCCTCTGCAGCCAGAGCTCTGTTGTAACCTCCTAACTGTTGAGAACCTTTGTTGGGGAGTAACATTATATTATACTTACAATGATACCTCATATTATTAGAGAAAACAATATCACACTTTAATGACAGATTCATGCACATAAAGTATTATCACAGCCAGAGGGCATTAAGAGACAGGAAATATCTCTGGTCTGAATCTCCAGATGTTATATAATTCCCTAGGTCAGTAGTTATTATCGTGGGGGAATGAGTATCATTTTATACTAAAATTAAATCCAGTTAAGTGGTGAAGACATACTGTGAACAACAGCAATGGGAGGATAAAACTATTGGGTTGTCTGACCAAATTGGTTAATTCTGAAAACATTTCCCTCTATGTTAATGGGTGATGTATAGGGGTTGGACCACGAGCAATTGCCCAGGTATCCTATTAGTCCCTTGATGATCCCAGGGTTGAGCTCCGAATGGTAAACGTGGCAGCCTGATTAGCTGCCCTGAATTCAGCATTTAACGCAGGCATATGTTAGGAAACACAGTTGCATTTTTGCCATCCACCAGAAGAATCATTGAACAAGATAGATGGTGAGGTGGCATAAGGACACAACATCTTTTCTAGCTATATTTTCCAGGATTTACACATAAATGGGAGAATTTGGACTACAAAGAAAAGGTCCTCAAACTTATGTTTTCTGTCTCCTGTCTGAAAGATAGTGCAAGGCTTTTCCAAATATGATTAATTAAATAATAGTTTCTGATATTTGTTTGAAATTATTTGTTAATTGAACAATGGAGGTGGGCAATCCTCCACTTATTCACATGAGAATCTACCTCTGTCTCGTTTGCTAGGATAAGGCTGATCATCTGTGTAGGGAGGAACTGCAGACACTAGTTTAATATATCTTGTTCCCCTTTCCCGACTCTCAGTCTGAAGAAGGGTCTCAACCAGAAACGTCACCTATTCTTTTTCTCCAGTCCTGCCGAGTTACTTCAGCCTTTTGTATCTTTAGGCTGATTATCTTATCTTTCCAACTCTGCAACTGTGCTTATCATCAGTAATACTGATGTTAATCATTGATTAAAAATTCTATATATTTACATGTACCTGATCAAGGGATTCAAGAGGTTTAATCAGTTAATACATGAAGTACCAAGCTATACAGACAATATTTGTCATGAGAAAGTATATCTCAAAAGAGTTGTATTAAAAGTGGACTACAAATTAGTTCATTATAAAACGTAAGAAAAATAAAACCATTCAGGGATCCTACTTTATTTTGTGTGGAAAGTAGTTAAAGGCAGGATCATATTTGGCTGTAGAACGGATATAGTTGAGATGTCGGAATTCTTGTGGTCTTAAGATGACCAATAACCCAGCTTTGAGGAATAAAAGCGAATCACGGCCACATTTTGATGCCATACATTGAAGGCTAAAAGCTTGTAACAAATTGAATTAATGATGGTGAATGCTATTTGGACAAAGGTAGCTTGTCAATGAGAGGCAGTCCAATTTAGACTATCCACCACCAACAATAGTTATTGACCCAAGACAAACATTATTTGTCTTTAAAGGAATATATATATATATTTTTTAATTACTTTCTCCAGTAGTACACTTAGGAATTAAATAACTGCTTGAAGCATTCAAGGGCCTGTCCCACTTACCTGACTTTTTCGGCGACTGCTGGCACCCATCATAGGTCGTTGCAGGTCAGCAAAAATGTTCAACATGTTGAAAATTCAGCGGCGACCAGAAAGACGCTATTACTCTTTGGGTAACTGAGGAGGCTACTCACGACCATACAGGCGACACCCTGGCAATGCGGGGTGAAGCCTATATGGTTGTGAGTAGTCGCCCAAAGAGTCGTTACCTTGTTCTGGTCGCCGCTGAATTTTCAACATGTTGAACATTTTTGGCGACCTGTAACGACCTATGACGGGTGTCGGCAGTCGCTGAAAAAGACAAATGTAAAAAGTGGGACTGGCCCTTTAGTCTCTCACCTGGAATTCAAAAGAATGAGTGTCTGTTACAGCTATCCTTGCTGATCTGCTGGCTGTTCTATTCAATTACAAAGATCTGGCATGCAATTTTGTGTCCTGAAATTAAACTCCCCATTTAAAGAGGAGAAATAATTTTTTCTCGTTCAAAAGTTTGGAGAAAATGGGAAAGTATAGTGTAGCATTAGTGAGGATTGTTGGTTTGGGAAATGGATTTTAAACGGCACGTTTTAAAATTTAACTCTAGTTAGTGGTTGTAATCATGCTATTATGCAGTCATATCAGGACATCTAACTATTATACTAAAACTCTCAGCTTATTTGTTTCTATGTGTGTGTGTGCGCGTGCGTGCCTGTCTGTGATCTCTGATTCGGTTATGTCATCAAATTACACCAAAACGGCACACTCATTTTGGACCACCTTACTCACAATTGTAATTTGGTGGTTTGTATCATGTTTTGTTCAGATTTATCTTATACTAGACTAAGTGGGACCTGTTGGGGGGGGGGGGGATGTGGGGGAGGGGAGGGGGATGTGGGGGAGGGTGTGTGTGTGGGGGAGGATTGAGTGTGGGGGAGGATGTGTGTGAGGGGGACGGGGGTTGTGTGGGGGAGGGGGTGTGGGGGAGGGGTGTGTGGGGGGGAGGCGGGGTAGTGTGGGGGGAGGAAGGGTATGGGGGAGGAGTGTGTGTGAGGGAGGGGGGTGTTGGGGAGGGGGGGTTGTGGGGGAGATGGGGGAGGGGTGGTGTGGGGAGGGGAGTTAGTGAGGGGTGTGTGTGAGGGAGGGGGTGTGGGGGAGGGGTTGTGTTGGGAGGGGAGTGTTAGTGAGGGGTGTGTGTGAGGGAGGGGGTGTGTGAGGGAGGGGGTGTGTGGGGGAGGGGAGGGGTGTGGGGGAGGGGAGGGGTGTGGGGCAGGGTGTGTGTGTGGGGGAAGGGTGTGTGTGTGGGAGGGTGTGTGTGGGGGAGAGGGTGTGTGTGTGGGGAAGGGGGGGTGTAGGGGAGGGGGGGTGTAAGAGGGGAGGTGTGGGTTCTCAGCCCCAGCTCCGACCACACTCCTGGCTTCAGGACACGGCTCCGGACTCACTCAGCTGCTCCCGTCCCCAGCGCCTGTCGTACTCACAGCTCCCACCCACGAACACAGCCTGACCCCGCCCGCGGAGCATAGCCCACACTCCGCTGCTTCAGCTTTATTCTCGGCGGCTTGTGGACGGGCGGCGGCTTGTGCACGGGCGGCTTGTGGACGGGCAGCTTGTGGACATGCTCACGGACTCAACCCGGCATCCGGGACTTTATTCTCCAGCGGGTGCCGGAAGGGGTTCATGGTGACTGGCAGGCGGGAAGACCAATCTGCTGATCTCACGATTTTTTAAACCATCATAACTTTTGTAATCTTCCACCGATCGGAACAAAACTTGGTGGCTTGGAGCAGAGGACAACAGTGAGTAAGTGGCGAGTAATCCTAGCGAAATAGGGTAGTGTTTTTGCGCAGATTTTAAAACATCGCAGTGGTCAAGATGAGAGTTTTAGTAATAGTATATATATTTCACAAGGTATTCACGTTTTTAAATTTGCATAACACCAATTTGAGAAAACATTTCTTCCCTCTCCACTGGCACTTATAGTTATGACGTCACAATGGGATTGTAGCCCTGCTCGCTACAATGTTGCCATCACAGGACACTGAGTCCTGCCAGCCCTAGCAAGTGCAATTGCAAGCTACAATGTTGTCCTTGAGACTCTTGAAAGGCGCCCATAAATAAAATGTATTATTATTATTATTATCCCTTTTTTAATATTCCTGGCAGCAAGGATTTTTTTAAAAGTTTAATGAGGGAGGGTGCATTTTTTTATTATTCCTGGCAGCAAGCATTTATTTATACGTTTAATGAGGGAGGGTGAATAAGGGGCAATGAGCCTCCCCTGCGTAGTTGGGGGAATGGATGAGTGCTGGAACATTGTGTTAGGGGAACCAGGCCTCCCGTGTGTTGGTCTAGTTGTAACTAAACTTTGACTTTATTAGAATAACATTTAGAGAATATCATTTGTTGATGCTGTTATATAATACTTTTAGTGACCAGGAACGATGTTTTAGTACCAATGAAGAAACTAGCGGGGTACTCTTTTGAAATGGGAGTTTGATGCAGCATTTAGGCAGAGAAGATTGAACTTTACTCTGCATTGGGCACAAGTGTACTTGACCAGAGATGGCTTGATGCAGAAACTGGTGTTGAATGCGAAGAGTTCCATTCTCAATACCAGTATCCTTTAACTTGAAGAGCAAAATAAATTAATATTTTAATTTGTTTAAAAACTAAAGAGACCACAGGAGAGTAAATGAAGGCACAAGTATTAAAACTATTAACAATGCCAAATATTACTATTTCATGCTGAAAATGTACATTTAATATTCTACGATTAGTAAAATATATACGATTGTAAATTCAAATATATAATTTTTGTAAAGTGAGATTTATCTCCCCTTCAAGAGGTATTTTCTTTTAAATATTGCATGTGGAAATCTGCACATTTAGTGTTACTTTTATTTAACACTGAAATCAATCACAACAACTGAATGGGCCAGAGATTGTAAATTGCACCATGTAGTGTCACACCAGAATGTTGTGTAGTTGAGATGAAAGTCTCGTGGAAAATAGCTGCAGAGCTTGAAAATATGCATAGTTAATAAGCTTTAAAACCACACAGTTAAGTCACAAGTGCTGGTGCAGATTTGCAGAATGAATCTACACGTGTGCTTAATGGTTGGGACACAGTACAAGTCTCCAATGAGAGGAAAGTAACGTCTGAAAACACAACTGGCCAGCAGCTAGTGTGCTTGCAGTGATCTTTGTTCAGGTTGCTAATTATCAATGTGTTTTAAGCCAACAACCTCAGTCCTTCAATTTTACCAAACGCTTCTGATCTTGGTTTAAGGTCCTTTTTGATTGGCTGGCCGACTGGCCATGCTTGCATAGTAAGCACACTGCGCAAGATCACAGTTTCCATTCCGCCCAGGGGGTCCCTGTGGACCAGCACTGCCAGGTATGCCGGGCTCTCCTTGTGGGCCTGGTGTACCAGGTATTCCATCTTTTCCATAGCCAGGTGTTCCCGCAATGCCTATAAATGTGAAACACAACTTATAATTGCAGTTTCGTTAAACATAGAAATATAGAAAATAGGTGCAGGGGTAGGATATTCGGTCCTACGAGCCAGTACCGCCATTCAATATGATCATGGCTATTCATCCAAAATCAGTACCCCGTTCCTGCTTTCTCCCTGTATCTCTTGATTCCGTTGGCCCGAAGAGCTATATCTAACTCTCTCTTGAAAACATCCAGTGAATTGACCTCCACTGCCTTCTGTAGCAGGGAATGCCACAGATTCACAACTCTCTGGGTGAGTTCTGATATGTGAAGGTTTGAACAAAAGGAGGAAGATGGGTGAGGTACGCAGTTCTTAAATAGCAGTGAGGAAACTTTGAAAAAGAGCTGGCAATCATAATAGACTCAATGTGATCTAACCAATGTAGAGGCACAAACAACAAATCTAATTGGAAGATTAATAATATAACCATAATATGTATGAACAAGAGGAACTCAGATTCAACCAATAATAATCCAGTGTTTCCATCACACAATAGTGTTCTGATCAATGAGTAATATTCAAGATTTTTAATCACTGGAATGATTGTAAAAAACATTCACAAGACTTATTCTAGCGTGTATTTCCATCTGTAAAGTACATTTATCCAGCATAATTTAGGAGACTCTTCAACTGACCATCAAGCATGCATTAACATTAACCCTACACTTATCCTAATTTATTCTCCCATTATCATCAAACAGCACATAACACGTTGTCTAAAAATGCAGGATCCTAATATCACTTTACTGCTGCTATTTTTAGATCATATTTATAATTTATAATATTCAGCAATGTTATAGAAGTAAAATAAACTAGGTTTTACCTGGAGGACCTGGCAGACCATGATCACCCCTCTGTCCAATGCCTGTTGCCCCATGTTCACCTTTAGTACCTTTATCACCTGCAAATATTAAAGCAGTTATTACAAAATAATGTTGCAATAATTAAACATTTTTCTACACCAGTGAGCACTCCGCTTCCCCCAACAGAAAATGAGGAGCCACCATCTAAGTCATAGCCATAGAGATATACAGCATGGAAACAGACCCTGTGTCCAGCATGTCTAACAGTGAGTCCAATTTGCCTGTATTTGGTCATATCCCTCTGATCCATATATCTGTTGAAATGTTTTTAAATGTCACAATTGTATCCGCTGCTGTCGCTTTCTCTCGCAGCCTCTTCCAGATATGCACTATGCTCCGAGTAAAAGGTTGCTCCTGAGGTTTCTCTTCAATCTATCCCATCTTAAGCCTGTGCCCTCTGGCAAAAAGACTGCAAGTGTTCCCTTAATCCATGTCCCTCATGTTTTTATATACGTCAAAAAGCTCAATCTTATTTAAGAGTTTGGATTTGTAAAATATTGACATATCATTTTGCAGATATAAAAATATCATTGATAAGTAAATCAAGGCCTTTGTCTCAACATGGGGACAATCAAATCATTTTAAAATAAATGCTATTTAAGATTATAGTTTAAAATAAAACATTTGTTTCTTTGCTTCTAAACCATAGTCATTCAAGTGACTTTTAAAACTAAATATGGGTACCTTTTGGACCTACTGGTCCTCTGGCTCCCTCTAGGCCAGGTTCTCCATGCAGGCCAGGTTCTCCTGGAACACCAGGTCTCCCCAGAAATCCATCATTCCCTGGTGGACCAGGAGACCCTGGCTTTCCAGGTGCTGCTTTAATCGATGTTGGTTGAAACTGAGACAGGAGATAGGACAACCGTGCTGAAAGTGAAAAGAACAAAGTCATGTATTTTTCTAATTTACTGAATTGGCCATAGTGTTTTCACTTTTTTTTTTACAAAGGGTCTGCACTTTTCCTACAGAATCAATAATAACACATCCAGTCAAGTTGAATGATTGTTGATTTGATCATCCCAGCTACAAAGATAATGTTGTTGTCAATAAAAATAGAATACTTGAGAGAAAAAACAAGTCAGGCAGATTCTGTGGATAAAGAAATTTAGTTGACATTTAAGATAGACTAGACTAAGTGGGACCCGTTGGGTTCCATGTTCACACGGGAGGGCTGGTCCCCCAACATTCCACCTCTCCACCAATTCCAATATTTGTGGCCAGTGGGGGGGGGGGATTTCTGGAGGTAGACAAAAGTGCTGGAGAAACACAGCGGGTGCAGCAGCATCTATGGAGTGAAGGAAATAGGCAACGTTTAGGGCCGAAACCCTTCTTCAGACTGATGTAGGGTGGGGGGTCTGGGGAGAAGAAAGGAGAAAGGAAAAGGAGGAGCCCGAGGCTGAGGGAGAGCTGAGAAGGGGAGGAGACAGCAAGGACTACCGGAAATTGGAGAAGTCAATGTTTATGCTGCTAGGGTGCAAACTGCCCAAGCGGAATATGAGGTGCTGCTCCTCCAATTTCCGGTGGTGCTCACTCTGGTCATGGAGGAGGCCCAGGACAGAAAGGTCGGATTCGGAATGGGAGGGGGAGTTGAACTGCTGAGCCACAGGGAGATCAGGTTGGTTAGTGCGGACGGAGCGGAGGTGTTCGGCAAAACGATATCCAAGCCTACGCTTTGTCTCACCGATGTAGATCAGCTGACATCTAGATCCGCGGATGCAATAGATGAGGTTGGAGGAGATGCAGGTGAACTTCTGTTGCACCTGGAACGACTGCTTGGGTCCTTGAATGGAGTCGAGGGGGGAGGTAAAGCGACCAGTATAGCATCTCTTGCGGTTGCAAGGGAAAGTGCCCGGGGAAGGGGTGGTGCGGGAGGGAAGGAAAGAATTGACCAGGGAGTTACGAAGGGAGCGGTCTTTGTGGAAAGCTGACAGGGGGGGGAGATGGGAAGATGTGGCGAGTGGTGGGGTCACGTTGGAGGTGGCGAAAATGACGGAGGACTATTTGTTGTATGTGACGGCTATTGGGGTGAAAGGTGAGGACTAGGGGACTCTGCCCTTGTTTCGAGTGGGGGGGGGTAGGGAGAGAGAGCAGTGTTACGGGGTATTGAAGAGACCCTAGTGAGAGCCTCATCTATATTGGGGTAGGGGAACCCCCGTTCCCTGAAGAATGAGGACATTTCCGATACCCTGGTGTGGAACACCTCATCCTGCGGGCAAATGCGGCATAGACGGAGGAATTGGGAATAGGGGATGGAGTCCTTACAGGAAGCAGGGTGGGAAGAAGTGTAGTCTAGATAGCCATGGGAGTCAGTGGGTTTATAGTGGATGTCGGTCAGAAGTCTACCACCTGCGATGGAGATAGTGAGGTCAAGAAATGGTAGGGCAGTGTCGGAAATGGGCCAGGTGTATTTGAGTGGAAGTTAGTGGAAGAAGCGGATGAAGTCAGTCAGTTGTGTGTGGGTGCAAGAGGTAGCATCAATGCAATTGTCGATGTAGCGGAGGTAGAGGTCAGGTATGCGGCCCTGGTACGCTTCGAACAAGGATTCGCCCATAGCTACGCCTTGTATTTGGAGGAAATGGGAGGAGTCAAACGAGGTTATTAAGGGTAAGGACCAGCTCCACTAGGCGGAGGAGAATATCTGTCGACGGGAATTGGTTGGTTCTCCGGTCGAGGAAGAACCGGACGGCTTTGAGACCCTCCTGGTAGGGGATAGAGGTGTAGATCTTTACCTCCCCCCTCGACTCCATTCAAGGACCCAAGCAGTGGTTCCAGGTGCGACAGATGCATTCACCTGCATCTCCTCCAACCTCAACTATTGCATCCGCTGCTCTAGATGTCAGCTGATCTATATCGATGAGACCAAGCATAGGCTTGGCGATCGTTTCGCCAAACATCTCCGCTCAGTCCGCATTAACCAACCTAAAATCTCCCTGTGGCTCAGCACTTCAACTCCCCCTCCCATTCCGAATCCGACCTTTCTGTCCTGGGCCTCCTCCATGGCCAGAGTGAGCACCACCGGAAATTGGAGGAGCAGCACCTCGTATTCCGCTTGGGAAATTTGCACCCTAGCGGCATAAACATTGACTTCTCCAATTTCCGGTAGTCCTTGCTGTCTCCTCCCCTTCTCGGCTCTCCCTCAGCCCTCGGGCTCCTCCTCTTTCTTTCTCCTTTCTTCTCCCTGCCCCCCCCCCCCCACCCTACATCAGTCTGAAGAAGGATTTCGGCCCGAAACATTGCCTATTTCCTTCGCTCCATAGATACTGCTGCACCCGCTGAGTTTCTCCAGCGCTTTTGTCTACCTTCGATTTTCCAGCATCTGCATTTCCTTCTTAAACACAAGGGGCTTTCTGGAGTGTTAGTATGGATATTGTGGCCTGAAGGGACTGGTTGAATACTCTACACCTGATGAGTGGAGGGGGACTGAATAAGATGGCCAAAAATCACAGCCGTAAGTGGTAGCGTTTTATCTAAAATCTATATACAGTGCAAACAGGAAGTTGTCAAGTTACCACCACCAACAACCATTTGCAGTGCAGCATTTCAAAGCAGTTACCACCACCAACAACCATTTGCAGTGCAGCATTTCAAAGCAGTTACCACCACCAACAACCATTTGCAGTGCAGCATTTCAAAGCAACCACATTTTCATTTTCAAACCACATTAAGGGCACTCACAGTTGAGTAGACATGTGTTCAGTGTTATTCACAGCTCAGAGAGATGTGACCCTCTCCCTTCCACCATCTTGCAGAGACTGAGTGAGGCACAACACTTCTGGGTTTTATAGACCCTCCCCCCTTCCCACCAGCAGGTGCAGCAGAGAGAATGTCAACATTTTTTAAACATTCATTACTCTTTTATTTTTCATCGATGGGAAAATCCTCTTGTCCTGCGCAGCGGAGTAAGATGGCCAAAAATCACAGCTGTAATTGGCAGCGTTTTTTCAAAAATCATGAAACAGAAATACAGGAAGTGGTCAAGATCTTACTTTTAGTAATATAGATGATCTTTCATCAAAACTAAGGGTGATGCAGTGGTGCAACTGGTTGAGCTGCTGCCTCACAATGTCAGTCACCCAGGTTTGATCCTGACCTTGAGTGTTATTTGTGTGGAGTTCACACATTCTTCCTGTGTTTCCTCTGGGTGCTCCGGTGTCCTCCCACACCCCAAAGACATGCAGGTTTGTAGGTTAATTGGCCTCTGTAAATTGCCCTTTGTGTGTAGGGAGTTGGCACGAAAGTGGGATAAAATAGAACTAGTGTGATTGGTTGATCAATAGCCAGTGGATTCTCGGCCAAAGACCCTATTTATCGCTGTTTCTTTTAATCAAGCAAATCAAAAATCAAGGTTAGAAATAAAATATATTTTAAGTTGTAAACACTGAACAAATGAAATGTATTTGATCGGCTACCAGGGAAGCCACCAGGGGAGATTGAATAATACAAGTGAAGGTGGCACCAGCTGAAAGAGAATGGTGTCGCATTTTTTATCATAGCGTTTTCTCTTGTTTCAGATATCCAGATCTGCATTTTTTTTTGCTCATATTGTTAATCTGTCTGAGAAACAACTAATATTAAACCTTTAGTTTCCCTTCTCTCTCTCTCCGAAGGATTCAAACTAGAACAATGACTTTGATCTTAATGTAAAATCAAGGAAACGTGGATTTCACTATAGAATAAGAATAGTTGTCAAGTAGTTTATTGCATTTGGTGCTGCTATAAATTCATGTGAATAACAATGTTTTTTTTAATTACAATTTTTTGAGTAATTTGGCACTCAAATGTTGCTAGCTTACTAGCAGCATGGGGTCAAGGAAAGAGCGTTCACGTCGCGGCCCTGTTTCCACCAATCTTTCCACCACTACGCAAAAGAAGCACAAGATGCCTTTGTATGCAGATGCCGAGAAGTGTGCTCAGCTCTGGCTGAACAATTTCTAATCTTGTGATGTGGACTCGATAAGAAGACAAGCAATACTTAGTAAAACTGTTAAGGACATTAGGTTGTCAACAGGTTACATAGAATGCATCCGTGGAGAATACAAACAGACCCATTAAACATGTTTGTGGCTTTCATCCTAACAAAAACATTATCTTAGTTCTTTATGGGCCTGTCCCATGTTTGTGACTTTTTCGGCGACTGCTGCCACCTGTCATAGGTCGTTTCAGGTTGCCGAAAATGTTCAACATGTTGAAAATCCAGCGGCGACCAGAACAAAGTACGACTCTTTGGGTGACTACTCATGACCATACAGGCTTCACCCCGCGACATGTCACCAGGGTGTCGCCTGTGTGGTCGTGAGTAGTCTTCTCAGTCGCCCAAAGAGTCGTAGCGTCTTTCTGGTTGCCGCGGGATTTTCAACATGTTGAAAATTTTGGTGACCTGCAACGAGCTATGACAGGTGTCGGCAGTCGCTGAGAAAGTCGAGTAAGTGGGACAGGGCCATTACTTGCTGAGTTTAAACGTTTTCATATTTTGTTTCAGATTTTACTTCGGAGTCACGTGAGTGATTCCGTGAAGAACCCGCTCAGCACGCATGCGCGGCATTACGTTCAGCAGAGCAACAGCGGCACATCTGGAGTCAGGCGCTCCCGCTACGGAGGTGAAAGAACGGACCGTCAGGTAAGCTGAGGTCGGGTTTTTCTTTCACAGGGAGCCTTCTGCTTTCAGGCAGCGAACAAAGGCTCTAGAACAAACCTGTCCCCCGCTCGACTCCACGGAGGAGCGTTCCATCTGGGGGGGGGCAGCAACTGAACAAACCTGTCCCCCGCTCGACTCCACGGAGGAGCGTTCCATCTGGGGGGGGGGCAGCATCAAGGCGGCAGGACCGCTTACCCGGCGCTCCGCTATCCCGACACCGTGCCGAGCCCAGCCCTGCTAGAGCCTGAGCAGCGTGCTGGAAGTAACGCCACGGAAGAGGCGTCCGGCCAGTGGCTCCGAATTGTCGGACGGGACGTCTTTCCGCCCGCACGGGGGTAAAGAGACAGCCGCCTGAACAGACCTGCCCCCCGCTCGACTCCACGGAGGAGCGTTCCATCTCGCTGGGGCAGCAACAAGGTGGTAGGACCGCTTACCGGGCGGTCCGCTATACCCCGACACCGCGCCGAGCCCAGCCCCGCTAGCGCCTGAGCAGCGGGCTGGAAGTAAAGCCATGGAAGAGGCATCCGGCCAGTGGCTCTGACTTGTCGGACGGGGACGTCTATCCACCCGCACGGGGAGGGGAGACAGCCGCCTGAGCCGCATGGAGCGGCTCTTGGAGCAGGAGCTCCAGCGAGACGTGCTTCGTGAGGGGCGCTCTCGCAGGGGGAGTTCAGGCACTCCCTCCACAGTGCCTTGTGCACTGTCCATTGCTTCCTCCTTACCCGAGGGTAGCTTTGGTGACCAGGACTAGGCTGGTCAAGAACAGGGGCAATGGCTGAAGATCTCGGGAGTATGCAAGGGGTGCAGGAACAGGAAGAGCTGCTAGGTGTGGTGGACAGCTACGTGGCAACCCCACGTGCAGGAGGCCGTTAAAAGCCTGACGTCAGCCATCACATCGTTTTTCCTCGTTCCGTGGACAAATACGGAGATGACCACAACCTTCGTAAACAAACCATAAGACCTGCCATAAAAATCCTACATTTGCGGGGTTGTGCATACCCCAGCCACTGAGCCAGACCCACTGCTCTTTGGCAAAAACCTCACAAAGCATATGAAGGACATGAAAGAGGTTTTACAAAACTTTCGGTCTCATGAGGGCAGGGCCGGGACGAGCAAACTAAAAACAATAATTCCTACGCAGCAGCACCCCATCGCGTCCATCAGTCAACATCTACTATATGGGACTGATGAAAGCTCGGGGTCCGCATTCTATCACCGAAAGTCTTCTTTAGACCAGGGCCCAGAGCGGACCCCATGGAAAATGTGCCACCCCCCAACGTCACCGCCACGTCAGACGACGTGCAACACTCGTTGGACCGGCAGGAAAACAGAAGAATACCCATAACCATGGAGGTAGGTGGGTCTGGTTCCTACCAGTATATAGAGTAATACTAACACACGGGAGTCTATCACGAGTGATCAGTATATACTCAATGGCATTAGTGGATACAAATACAATTCATACTAGAAAAATTGCCACCAGGTCAACATTCACCCCAGAGGGTATTTTTCCCCTCTCCGTTAAAGAAACGAGAGGGACAAGCTGAACTGGTGAGACTAATTACAAAGGGTATCATGGGAAAACCTGAACCCGTGCAATTCATATCAAATATATTCACTAAACCCAAAAAAGATGGTGGATGTCGCATCATCATTGACTTAACTTCACTAAATATGTTTGTTAAGTATATACATTTCAAAATGGAACCGGTTGTTACTGCCAAACAACTAAATTCCAAAGGATACTTCATGGCAAGCATTCATCTTAAAGATGTTTACTATTTAGTACCATTCACAAGGATCATCGCAGATACCTGAAATTTACCTGGATGGGGCAGCTATAGCAGTTTAAAGCGTTACCCAATGGGTTCACATCAGCCCAAGATTGTTCACCAAGACACTAGAACCAGCTCTGGCAATATTCAGAAGACAAAAACATATTGTCATGGCATATCTTGATGATATCTTAAATGGTAGGCAAGACCATGGAATTGACTATGTTAGCTGTATCAGCTACCAAACAGTTATTCGAAACCCTGGGATTGTCTTACATCCAGATAAATCTAAGTTGAAGCCATCCACTATCATGGACTACTTGGGTTTCACAATTAATTCAGTCTACGTGACTGTAACATTGCCAAGAGACAAAATAGTTGAATTGGCACAATCATGCAACAATTTAATGGTCAACAAACTACCAACTACTCGACAAGTAACAGAGTAATTGGGAAAATGGTAGCAGCATTTCCGGCTACATAATTCGGACCTTTGCACCAAAAACGACATACAGGTCATTATGATCGTGTCATGAAGTTACCCACTGAAGCAATATCAGAACTACAGTGGTGGGCAAAAAACGTTTGGCATAGTTTCAGCCTATTATCATCACTAACCCTACGTCAGTTATCCAAACAGATGCCAGTGCTCAAGGCTGGGGAGCAACTAACTCTATATCCAGCACAAGTAGTAGATGGACTAACCCAGAGTCATCGTTACCACTTACACTGGGCATTAATTATCTAGAGATGTTGGGTGACTTTTATGGTTTAAAAGCATATACATAAATATGCATCACTTGCATGTACGGTTACAAATAGATAATACTACGGTGGTGGCCTACATTAACCATATGGGCGGCATAAAATCGGTATCATGCGACAAGTTGGTCAACACAATTTGGCAATGGTGTGTCCAAAGACATATTTGGCTATCAGCAACTTACCTGCCAGGTAAGCTAAATACAGTGGCAGACACCAGGTCACGTAAATTTAATGACAACATCGAATGGATGTTAAAACCCCCCCAAAAAAATTCGCAAATGTTATCAAGCAATGTGGCACGCCAGATATCGATTTATTTGCATCAAGGCTAAATCACCAGGTACCTATGTATGTCGCTTGGGAACCAGACCCTGAGGCAGCAGCGGTAGATGCATTCGCGCTGGATTGGGGAAATTCTTCTTCTATGCATTTCCTTCCTTCTGCCTCATCAGTTGGGGACTACGCACAATACAAATGGACTCTGCTTCAGGTATTTTGATAGTACCCGACTGGCCAACACAGCCATGGTTCCCAATACTCCATGACATGGTTGTTGAAGCTCCGATGGTATTCCCCAGTGACCCAGAGTTATTAACACCCAGTGTCGGGCACAAGCCACCCGTGCCATGAAAAAATCAAACTCCTGGGTTGCAGATTCTGCACAAACCACTTCTGGGACTGGGATTATCATAACAAACCGTCAACACCATGTCAGCATCCCTCCGAACATCCACTAAAAAACAGCACTTGTCCAGCATCAAAAAATGGGAGAAGTACTGCTTGGATACAGGGATCACCTACTCAACCGCTACAGTTACCAACGTACTGGAATTCCTGGCGAACCTTCACCACGATGAAGGACGCAGCTACAGAGCCATCAACACAGCTAGAAGTGCCCTGCCTGTCTATTTAAAACCAGCTCCAGGACAACAGGCCATGGGGTCGCAACCACTGGTGGTCAAACTAATGAAGGGTATTTACAACTCTAACACCTAGACCAAGGTACACCCATACATGGGATGTCAGTGTGGTCCTGACATACCTCAGGGGATGGCCACCAGCCAGATCCCTCAACCTGGAACAATCTATGCTCAAAACACTCATGTTGATGGCACTTGTATCTGCACAGAGGGTCCAGTCACTACACCTATTGCAACTGGACAGCATGCTCACAGCTCCAGACCAGATCTCTGTCGTTATCCAGGGAATGATCAAACAGAGCAGACCAGGAACACCTAATCCAGTCGTGGAATTCCGGGCTTACCCACCAGAAACACGGTTATGTGCCATGACCCTACTATCCTACATAGACACAACCAAAATATTCGAGGGAGATGAAAAGCCTTGTGGGTCAGTCATAAAAAACCTTATGGTCGGGTGACGAGCCAAACCATTTCGAGATGGCTCAAGCAGGTGCTAAAAGCTGCTGGGATAAAAACTAACATGTACAAATTTCATTCCACCAGGGCAGCATCCACGTCGACGGCTAAAAGAATGGACGTGCCTATAGACCACATCCTGGCTACAGCAGGATGGTGGGGGGTAAGACCGTTCAGAAATTTTATAATAAGCCGTTGGCAAAACCTGTTTTATTTGCAGGAAAGATTTTAGAGACTGCAAATATTTAATTTAAGCCCAGGGGAGCAATTTAATTTCTTTGTTGTTATTGTTAAAAAACACCATTGTGTTTTTCTACAAACAGATTCATTGGTTGATTACGATAACACACTTCCTCCCTCAAAGACTTCGGCAGTGATGTAGTAATAACTGTTACACGGTTTGAAATCACAGAGCTTTGAAATCTTCACGGAATCACTCACGTGACTCCGAAGTAAAATAGTAAGATTAAACGAGAACTTACCAGTTTGAAGTTTGATCTGTATTTAATGAGGAGTTACGATGAGGGATTACGTGCCCTCCGCTCCCACCCTCAATAATATAGGTCAAATTCATAAACTGATGTCTCCTTGTCTTTACTATGTTTACTTCAATAACTGTGTCTATCTGTGATTCCACACCGCTGCTTTGAAGTATGCCGCGCATGCATGCTGAGCGGGTTCTTCACGTAATCCCCCATCGTAACTCCTCATAAAATACAGATCAAACTTCAAACTGGTAAGTTCTCGTTTAATCTTACTATTTTACATTATAACTGTACCTTAAGAATTCTGTTATCTCTAAATCCACGTTCAGTCTAAACCTCAGAAAAGCACTCACATTGCTAGTGGTTATTTTTAATATTGTTTTGTTCCTATGTGCTCTAAAATTATCAATTTACGCTAAATGACAGGATTGTCTTGCATCCAAAAGTTTAGGAAATTGAGAGTGCCCAAACACATTTACTGTAGTTAATGAAATAAAACATTTAATCTTATTGCTCTAAGCTAGATAAAAAGTTGGCTCCATGCCTATATTCTTAAATAAGTGGAGCACAACAATTCTAGAAATATGTATAACCTACCATCAAGTTGTTTTGACAGCTCTTCTCTTATAAGTCTTCTCAATTGTTCTGATGATGGTGGTTCACCCTAGGGGAAGCAATAACCAGGTGTGTATGTAAGTCAGAGTCAGAGCCAGAGTCTAGTAATAGAGGTGATATGTTTCTTGCCACCTGACAGGACATTAGGGAAGAAATTATACAGAAAAGTGAATATCTAAATTCCTTCCTTGTTCTCATTGCACGGATCTTGCTGCTGGAGGTTTGATCTCACAAAATGTTTCTTAATTTTACAAAATTATCAAGCCTAAATTCTATGTACTTATAAAACTCTGATCTTGGATGTGTGTGTATATTTGTGTGTGTGTGTGTGTGTGTGTGTGTGTGTGTGTGTGTGTGTGTGTGTGTGTGTGTGTGTGTGTGTGTGTGTGTGTGTGTGTGTGTGTGTGTGTGTGTGTGATGTTCGTCTGCGTTTAACATCTCCTCGAAAACACGATGCGCAAATTGTGACATTTTTACATATTCTGATAGAGATTTATGCCATGATGTAAAAAATCGCCTTATCTGAAAATTTGATGCATTACAAATGTGCAGAAACTTGGAAAAAATAACTGCTTTTTCCCTGCGCTTAGCCCTGTGCTTAGCCCTGCTTGCAACATTGTTGCTATTCAGGTACACTTTGCTCGCCCTAGCAAGTGCAAATGCATTTTTTTTTCAGTTTAAAAATGAGGGAGGCTGAATAAGGTGAAATGAGCAGCCTCTGCGCGGTTGTCGGCTATGGGTGAGTGTGGGAATATTGCGTTGGGTGGAATGGGTTGTGTTGGAGAAAGGGGAACGGGTTGCGTTGGGGGAACCAGGCCTCCCGTGGGGGCAATGAGTGATTGCTGGAATATTGCGTTGGGGATCGGGTTGCGCTGGGGGCCAGGCCTCCCATGTGAGGGACCCAACGGGTCCCACTTGGTCTAGTAGAAAATAAAAATTGAAAATACCTATATTCTATCTTGAGATTATGCTGGTGGGGGTCATACAAAGCTAGGTAGGGACCAGAGCTTTGTTACTGCTTATAGATTTAATCAACATATAACAGAAAACATATATAACAGAAGAACATTGCCAGAACTGGAAGGTTGTAGCTATAAGGAAGTATGCAATATTATGTTGTTTATTTTGGAATAGAAGTGGCTGCAAGGAGACTTAACGGAAGTGTCTGAAACATAAATGTAATGTAAATAGATTTCATATAAATAGTGGAGATATGTAGTGGATTTTTCACCCAATGGGTAGAAAGGATCTTGAAGTAACTGCTTAAAATGGTGGTAGTGGCAGAAACTCTCATCACTTTCAAAAGCACTTCGACATATACTTGAGGAGCTGCTGCAAATTAATCTGTTTTCCACAGGCACAGGTAGAATGGGCCGAATGACTTACTATGGCATCATGAATTTCTATAATTCTACTCTAATGTTAATGCATTAGCCTCCAAAGTGGTTTCAGTTCCGATTTTTCATTCCTTGACACTCACGTCATTACTTTGGTAACCAGGTTGATCATCACAATTCAACCACTTACTCTTTCCCCAGGTAAGCCAGGTGAACCTGATTGGCCTGGTGATCCAACTGGACCTCGTTCTCCGGAATGACCCAATGGACCCATTATCCCAGTATGTCCTTTTATGCCTGGGATGCCTGGATCACCATCTCGTCCTTTCTCTCCCTGGATTCCTTTTTCACCTTGAAAACCCCGGTCACCCTGCCCAAAAGAAAAAAAAAACCATAATGAAGCAATAGTAATACGAAAAAAAGCATATTTTAACAAAAAATAATAATCTTGCTGTCGCACCTTTTGTCATTCCCTTTGTGATTTTTATTTTCAAAAATACCCATTCAATAAATATTTTGCCAATAGGTCTTAGTGAACTGAGCCCTGGTGTTCAGCAAAATGGTTGCTAGGTCTACGCTTGGTCTCACTGATGTAAAGGAGGCTACATCGGGAACACCGGATGCAGGGTAGAGATTAGAGGAAGTGCACATACACTTCTGTCTTTCCTGGAAGGACTGCTGGAGTTCCTGGATGGATGTGAGGAAAGAAGTATAGGGACAGGTGTTATATCTCCTACAGTTGCAGGGGAAAGTACCTGTGGAGGGGATGGTTTGTGTGGGAACGCATGAGTAAACCAAGGAGTTGTGAAGGGAGTAGTCGCTGTGGAAGATAGAAAGGGATGGGGATGGGAAGATATGACTGGTACTGGGATCGCGTTGGAGATGGCAGAAATGTTGGAGGATGATGCGTTGGATGTGGATGCTGATGGAGTGAAAGATGAACACTGGAGGAACTCTATCCTTGTTCTGTCAGTAGGGAGGGGGAGTGAGAGCAGAATTATGAGACAGAGGAGACCGGGTGAGCGATCCGTCTACGGTAGCAGGGGGTAAATCACGTTTACTAAAGAAAGATAACATATTGGATGGCCTCATTTTGCTGAACACCTGCACTCAACCAAATGTAGATTTGGCGGCCGTTTTGCTGAACACTTGCACTTGCTCTACCAAGTCTTGATGGATCTCCTGGTTGCTAACCATTTTAACTCCCCCTCCCCTGACTCTGACCTTTCTGACCTGGGCTTCTTTCAATGCCAGAGTGAGGTTAAACACAAACTGGACGACCAGCACCTCATATTCCACTTGGGTAGCTTACAAGCCAACAGTATGAGCATTGAATTGTCTAGTTTTAGGTAACTTACCAGACCACCCCCTTACTTCTTCCCCCCACCTCTTTTCCCTGTACTCCACCTAGATTAGCACCCATTTCCCCCCCTTCCCCCACCAACATTCCTTCAATTCTGCCCATCCTCTCTTCCAGATTTCTTCCCCCTCCACCATAATCAGATTTAAGAAAGGCCTCGGGCCAAAACACTACCTATCCATGTTCTTCAGAGATGCTGCCTGACCAGATAAATTACACTGGCATCCTGTGACTTTTTTTTTGTAATCCAGCATGTACGGTTCCTTGTTCCTACAATAGGATTTACAGATGCTTGTACATCACATCTATATACTTTTAAAACTGTGTGTGTGTGTGTGTGTGTGTGTGTGCGTGTGTGTGTGTGTGTGTGTGTGTGTGTGTGTGTGTGTGTGTGTGTGTGTGTGTGTGTGTGTGTGGGTCATTTTGCCTTTGAAACGTATCTCCTCGAAAACCAGATGCCGATATGGGGACATTTGTACATATTTCAGTAGAGATTTTCCTTGTGATTTTAGAAATCCACTCCTCTGTATATTTGGTACATTATTTTCCTGACCTTTTTTATTAACATTGTTGACCAATCTGACCTTTTTAAAAATCTGACCGCTGCCCAGCTGCTGATGTTACAATAACAGTAACATATTTACATCTTCTGGTAGAAATTTCCCTATATTTCAGTAGAGATTTTCCTTGTGATTTCAAAAATCCAATCCTCTATAAATTTGGTTAATTATTTCCCGAGATATTTACTAAAATGTATCACCAAACTGACATTTAAAACATATATAATGGTTGCCCAGCTGCTGACATCACAATGCCTTTCCTCGTGGCCCCGCCCCTCCTCCCCCCCTCCCTCCCCACTCTGGATTAATGCAGCTGCAGTCAATGCGCATCCGCAGTTTTCCACGAGGTACATTAGCCCACCCACGTTCAAAAGGCGCAGAAAGAACGAGAAAGTTCTGCAGCAAAGATCCTACAGCTCTGCTCCGCTATAGGATCTTTGTTCTGCAGATCGCGAGGTCAGCGGCGCTCACGCGCTGAAGAAGTTTTCTCGCTTCCCGTGCAGCTCATGAAGCCACACCGCCCCCCCTCCCCCGCCCGCTCATTCCAGCTGTGGGTTTCCAGAGTCAGGACGGTTCTTTCTCTCTCTGCTTTTCGCAGACCATTCACTCGCCCGGCTCTCCTCCACTTCCCCCCCCCCCTCCTCTTCTTACCTCCTTCCCTCTCCTCCCTCCTACTTTCCCCTCTCCTCTCTACCTGTCACAGGGGACGACCTCCTCTCTGTGTTCGTGTCGGCGGCCCGAACGTCTGTAACACTGACGGAAACCACGATCGGCTGGTCGTTCACTGATTTTGGCAGTCCTCAGCAAAGAGCTTATAGGATCTTTGGTCCTCAGATCGCTCTGGGCTCGCTCGGGCCCCCGTGACCTACCGCCCCGCTGCACTCGTCTCTCTCTCTCTCTCTCTCTCCCCCTCCTCTCTCTCTTCCCATCTCCCCCCTCTCTCTCTCCCCTCCCTCTCTCTCTCTCCCCCCCTCTCTCTCTCCCCTACTCCCCCACCCTCCCCCCCCCCATCCACCCTCCCTCTCCTCCTCCCCTCCACCCCCTCTCCCTCAGTCTCTTGCCCTTCTGTCTCTGCCCCTCTCTCTCTGTCTCTCCCCCTTCTCTCTCTGCCCTCACTCTCTACCCCCCCCACCCCCTCTCTAGACGCGCCTGTGAGTTGGGGGCTATGGGTCAGTGGATAGGGCAGTTATGGGGTAAAAGGAGCTAATTAATAATATTAATATCATATCAAGGGGGGTTGTTAGCGTGTGTGCCGGGGGGAGGGGTAGTTAGTGTGTGTGTGAGGGTGGTTAGTGTGTGTGACGCAGCATCCTGCCCCCCCCCTCCTCCCCTGCAACCGCACGTTGGGGGGGACAGACCCAACGGGTCTGCACTTGTTTTCCTTAAAACTGAACTGAATACTATTTTGATTACTTGAGGAATAAATATATAAACCAACATAATACTGTCAGTGAAAGCAAACAAACTTCTGGCTTATGATAATTGCTCTTTTGGGGTTGGCTTTGTCTAGGGAATAGAAATAACACTGCATCTTCACATTGACCTTTGTACATTTTTGCCTTGTTTGATGAGACTGTTTTTATATCATCATTTTAATTGATTTGATGAGCACTTAGAAAGCCATAAAAAGATTATTTATCTTCAGAACTGCATAACTCACCCGTTCTCCTTTGGACCCCGGATCACTAGCTTTGCCTGGTGATCCCTGTTTTATAAAAAGTAAAGCATAAATGAAAGTGCAAAGAAATGTAGTTTATTGTTTACTTCTGTATAAGATAAATAGCCACCATAAAGGGTTGATTCCTATTAAAGCATGAAAATAAATTCAATGGGTATTACTTACTGTCTTGCCTGGAACTCCTCTCTCTCCCGCAATTCCCTGTTCATTAAAATATATAATTAGTATGTATAATAAAAGCAGGATAGGAGATGAGAAGAGAAAAAAAATGGTTTGAGAACTTAAAAAAAAAAATGGCAAGGCTAAGTCTAAATTTTAGGGGCATTAAGCAAATCATATATTCACAGTCCTAATCTGGACAAATGAAATTAGTTCAGATGGGTAAAATGGAATAAGCATGAAAGGGCCCATTTGTGTTCTGTACAACTCTAGGACTCTGAGGCCATACAGCTTTTCATGGCTATTTTGATAGTCAATCTCATTACTCCTATCCCAACAGTTTGTCACATTAAAAAAAAATCTGTACATATTAAGAGTAAGGAATTATTTAAAGTGACCATGAATAAAAATATTGATTTATGACGTGTAGTTTGACCCAAGTAAAAAAGGACAATGAAATCTGCATGATTTAAAATACATCATGTGATACAGCTAAGGCAAATAGTATGTGGGTCTTTATTATTAAAATAGAGTGAAGATATTTGGTTCTTGCTGAGACTACACCTGGAGTATTCTATATAGTTTCTATCTCCTTATCCAAAATATGATATTCTTGACTTAGAGAGGGTGCTGGTGACATTCACTAGACAGAGTAATGTCAAGGATGACAGGTTTGTTGTGCAAGGAGATATTGAGTAGACTTTGTCTATTTTCTAGAGTTTAGAAGAATGACAGATCTCATTGAAGCTGCAATGAGGAGACATTTCATGTCACCTCCCTTGGATAACTCTGTAGTCTGAGTCAATATGTTCATTTGAAACAAGAGATTTCTGGATCATAATAGATTGTAAGACCAAAAGATCGATAAATGGCAGAATAAGCTTGATAGGCCAGATGGTCCATTTCTCCCCTTTCTTATGTTGTTAATAACATCATGCCAGTTTTGAGAATGGAATAAGACAAATGATACTCACACGAGGTCCTGGTAATCCCAAAATCCCTGGAAAGCCTGGATCTCCATTTGATCCTTTTGGACCTTTAGGTCCCTAAAATTCAAAGTAATTGCAGATGAAATATATGACGTTTAAACTCGAAAATATGACAACATCAAATATGTCATTCATTCAATACAAGATTTTTTAAACTTGAGAAAGTTCTTTATGTTGCCATATTTTATAACATTAATGAGAAAAGGACACTAATTTCCTAAATCTTAGCTTCCTCACAAAAGTATTTGCTTTTAACTTTTTCACAGTTTTCTTCTCTTTTCTGGGAAGGTGTTTCTTTTCAACAAGTGTTAATGTTAATATTAATGACTTCATATTCACATTGACTGAATGAAAATAAACAATAGACATATGCATATATATCAAATGGACATGGGAAATTTCTACCTATGTATCCAAGGAAACATTATCGACAAAAATAGTTTAATTGCCAAGTCAATTTAGCTACCAGAGACTAGACAAAATCATACCCGTGTCAAACTCTGGCATTCATGAAGTCATCAAAAATTGAATGTACATTAAATTAACAATAATAATGCTCACAATAAAGAAACAAAATAAATAAAGGATTACTTGCATAATGCCCAATCCTCTCATGTACAAACATTCATTCTTTTGAATAATGTCTTTGACACAGTTGTATCCCAAATCTTCATTATTTTTTTCTTGTTTAGAAGTAACATTACAAGTCTCAATGGTCTGGTCTGCAGTTAGTGAATCTTAATCAATTGTTGCAGCTCCTGAATTTTACAATTCTGAGGATTCCTCTTGTTATCAATCACCTCTCTCCCCACTTAAACGTTTTGATGTTTGCTTCCGCACATTTTTAATTTTTTTACAATTAACCATGAGACTTACCGGCAGACCAGGTTCACCAGGCTTTCCCTCAGGCCCAGGAGCACCATTTCTACCCTGTAATGAAATGCATATTCTTTTAATGAGGGTCGTGTCATTGTGGAAATAAAGACCGTCAGTATTTTTCGCCACATGATCCAACTACTTTTAGCTTACCCTTGTACCTATTCCCATGCTTTGAAGTATTCTTATTTTTTAATCAACTTCTGTAAGCAATTCCTTTGGACTTCAGTTCTGATAATAGCTTTGCTAGTAAATTAGTAATCTCATTTTTATATGGATAAAATGTGAGTTTTTCCTTTCATGCATAATTCAACCAGTGAAATGTGTGGAGCATTAATCTTTCTAAGGCATTGGAACAGTAAGTACAAAGTGGTTAACGATTTCAAAGCACTGGCATGCCAAAGGTCTAACTTTTTGCTATATCCCTATAGATCTGTCGATTACAGAGTAAGAAGTAAGTGATGAGGTAGAGGACAAATATTCTGCATTCCGTATAAGGGATGTAGAGACAATCTGAGGGAGACGCTTTTCACCCAGAGAGTGGCGAGTACGCTGATAGAGGTGCCTGAGAGAATGGTGGTAGCAGTCATGGTCAGTATTTAAGAAGAGTCTGGATGAACACTTGAAGTTCATGCGTTAAGTGGTGGAAGACGGTATTAATATGCTTATCTTGGACCATTCTGTATCACTCTATGATTCATGACTACTGTTATGGGTAATAAGGAAGTGGTTTCGCTGCCAAGACCCAAGGACAAGAGCTTCATAATTTAAAGAACGGATTCATCTTCTAAAACTGTTATTCATTCATGCATATGCCAGCTTGTGAAATGGAAGGAACACATTTTAAATGATAATAACTTTTCATAAAGATTCAATGAAGTGTGAAAGAAAAATTATACCCATGGACATGGATATTAAACTAGCTGACTGGACTGGTTTATATAAAATACCACTGAAAAAAGTATATTTATTTATTGTTTTGAATACATTGAATGATTCTTACACATTCTGCAATTTCTACCAGTTTATAATGACTAAAACATTCAAGATCTTAATCTTAAATAGAAAATATCTGAAATTGTTGAACTTAAAAAGTGACACAGACATGAAAATGTATAAAACTCCCTAAATAACTTGAGCAAAAAGCAAAACACAAATTGCTGGAGGAACTCAGTGGGGTCAGGCAGCATCTGTGGGGGGAATGGACAGATAACCTTTCTGGTTGGGGCCCTTCTTCAGACTGATCCATTGTCATCTGTCAGTTTTCTCCAATTATGCTGCCTGACCCATTGAGTTCCTCCTGAAGTTTGTTTTTTGATCACAAATCCAGCATCTGCAGTTCCATGTTTCTCCTTCAATAGCTTTTTTTTTTCCCATATGCAAATTTTAAAATGGTTACCTACATTGTACTGTTTAATTTGGGGCGGCACAGTGGCGCAACAGTAGAGTTGCTGCCTTACAGCGCCAGAGACCTGGGTTCGATCCTGACTATGGGTGCTTTCTATACGGAGTTTGTACAATCTCCCTGTGACCATGTAGATTTCTTCCCACATTCCAAAGACGTACATGTTGGTAGGTTTATTGGCTTTGGTAAGTTGTAAAACTGTCCCTATTGCGTGTAGGTTAGTGTACAGGGTGATTGCTGGTCAGCGCAAAGGGACCAAATGGCGTGTTTCTGCACTGTACCTCTAAAGTCTAATGCTGACCATCCTGTCATACATCAGTCATTTAGCAATCATCAGTCATGGAATTCAGAATAGAAGTTGGGACAGCATGTTACAGTTGTACAAGATGCTGGAATATTGTGTTCAGTTTTGGTCACCCTGCTATAGGAAAGATGCTATTAAGCTGGAAAGAGTGCAGGGAAGATTTACAAGGACATTGTCAGGTCCCAAGGGCCTGAGCTATAAGGAGAGGATGGGCTGGCTAGGACTTTGTTCCATGGAGTGCAGGAGGATGAGGGGTGATCTTATACATGATCATGAGAGGAATAGATTGGGTCTTTTTTCAGAGTAAGGGAATTAAGACTAGCGGGCCAAACTTATTCACGCAGAGGGTGGTAGGTATATGGAATGAGCTGCCAGAGGAAGTAGTCAAGGTTGGTACAATAACAACACAAAAGATATTTAGATAGGCACATAAAAAGGAAGGCTTTAGAGGGATACAATATGTGCCAAATATGGGCAAATTGGAGCAACTTAAATGGGCATCTTGGTCAGCGTGGATGAGTTGGGTCGAGGGTCAACTTTGTATGGTGCACGACTCAATGTAAAAGTGCTTTGTGTTACATTCAAGTCCAGTTAATGTCAATTCGAGCAAATAGTGAAGACATTCTGAGGCTCTAGGCCACGGGCAATGTAATGCTTATATCTTACCTGATTACCTCTTAAACCAGGAGGACCTTGAGGTCCTATAGGTCCCTGTTCACCCTGAAAATAAAGTGTTCCAGTGTAAGATAAATTCATAAAATAAATACATTATTATGAAGACTTTGATTGAATTATACAATAGTTATTGTGGTAATGCTCTAGATTAGTATTCTGTGATCCAGATAGCCCAGATAGCCCATTTGCTGAGGATTCTTAAAGCCAATTTGCAGAATTTACCTTTCCTGCATTAATTTAGATTGGCATACCAACCCACTGTGGTACAATGCCAACTTGATTTACTGATTTTGATCGTGCCTCTGTCTAAAAAAAGTAGATGTGGACGTAAAGGTTGACTTGAGCTCATAATATTTACTGGCATTCTAGAGAATTACTAAAACTAAAAAAAAAAGTTTTGGTTCTAAGTAATTTGGAGATTCCATTTTCTTTATTCTGTTTTGGAAGTTCTTTAAGTCTTTAATCAAGAAATATTGCTCGAAAGGTTGTTTTTTTTTCTTCGAAACTATAAATGCTTTTATGCAAATAATGCTATAGGGCCTCTAGAAGTGTAAGGGAACCAAGTGATGCAGATGAGGCTACACTGAAATACTTGAATTGGTTGTGGTATTGGATAGGGTTACTGAGATTACTTCTCCCCAAACATTTTTAATGGGTAGAGTTTCTGAGGTTATCAGCACTTGTGCACTAATTCTTCTTAAATAGTGAGGTTACATTTGTTATCCTCCATATATAATTTTGAAAAAAGATAACCAATGCTCCTGGTGTTTCCATGACTACTATTTAAGTACACAGATTTATCAAGGCCTGGGAATTTATTGACTCTCTATCGCATTAATTTCTCTGGTTTTGTTTTTCACATACCAATATCCTTTAGTTTCTCCTTTTCATTAGACTCTTGGTACTAATATTTCTCAGACATTTATCACAAAATACACAGAAAAGGTGGCAAGATCAATCTAATGTTCAAATAAAATTATGAATCAATTTACTGATTGGCATTTTTGACAGCCATACTTTATCTTAAATGATGTTGTCTTTCAAAGCGAAAGAACCATTCATGTTTTTAGTTACTTCCTCTTCAAAATTTGTTAAATTGCATGCAGTATATGTACATGATACTGAAAATACAAGGAAGCTGCATGTGATAACGTGTGATGAAACTATGTATTGTAACATGAAAGAAAATAATCAAACACCGAGTGAAATAGAATGCACATGACAATGGTACACAGAATGTGGTCAAATTCACAAGATCATTATTTCTCAAGATATATTAGCATATCTTTAATTCAATTTATGAAAGCTTAAATTATGTTTGAAAACTTACATCGTTTCCTGGTTTACCTGGTAGACCTGGCGGTCCAACCATTCCTGTTTCACCCTAAAACAAAAGAAATGAGCAATAAAGGGCCCCTGTATAACCTTATTATTTTTGTAATATAATATTGGTAACATTTGGGCTCGGGATATTGATCTAGACAGAAGTGTATTTCAACACCACTACTACATACTCCTATTACATTGATAGGGTAGGTTTAGGATAGATTTAGAGGGTTATTGGCCGAGCGTGGGTAAGTGGGACGTGTAGATGGGGCATATTGGTCGGCATGGGCAAGCTGGGCCGAAAGGCCTGTTTTCCTGTTGTATAACTCTATAACTATGATTCTATTGCAATTCTTGCTATTGAGGGAGTGCAGCGTAGGTTTACAAGGTTAATTCCAGGATGGTGGGACTGTCATGCTGAGAGAATGGAACAGCTGGGCTTGTACACTCTGGAGTTTAGAAGGATGAGAGGGCTTCTCATTTAAACATATAAGATTGTTAAGGGTTTGGACACGCTAACGGCAGGAAACATGTTCCCAATGTTGGGGGAGTCCAGAACCAGGGGCCACAGTTTAAGAATAAGGAGTAAACCATTTAGAATGGAGACGAGGACACACTTTTTCTCACAGAGAGTTGTGAGTCTGTGGAATTCTCTGCCTCAGGTGGAGGCAGGTTCTCTGGATGCTTTCAAGAGAGAGCTAGATAGGGCTCTTAAAAATAGCGGAGTCAGGGGATATGGGGAGAAGGCAGGATCGGGGTACTGATTGGGGATGATCAGCCATGATCACATTGAATGGCGGTGCTGGCTCGAAGGGCCGAATGGCCTACTCCTGCACCTATTGTCTATTGTCTATGACATTAAATTAATAGTAATCTATATGACAAAAGCAGATTCCAAGTCAGAAATATTAGTTAATGACAATTAATTGCCAAAAAATCTGTGAACTGATCTTACCTATTTTGTATTGAATATATTTCCCCTGGCTTCGCAAATGTGGCAATAAGGATTCTAAATTTACTTGAGCAAAGCTCAAACTCTTGTTAAGATCATAAAGGGAGGTCTGATGACTACATAATGGCCTAACTATTGCAAGAGATATCAGAAAATAAGTAATTTTAAATATTCATAGTACACCTCCTGAGAGAGTTCTCCAAAGGGATCAGATCTACAATACAATACAATAAAAATGTATTGTCATTTGAACCTCAAAAGAAGTTCAAACTAAATTTGGTTTCTGCAATCATACAACAAGAAAAGAACCAAGACACACAGTCAACACAGTTTACACAAACATCCATCACAGTGAATCTCCTTCTCACTGTGATGGAAGGCAAAGTCTTGTCTCTCCCCTGTTCCATTCTTCTCCCGATGTTAAAGCCTCCGACGGGTGATGGCAGGTCCCGCGGCCATTAACTAATCTATTTACTAATGCAATCACATTATGTACATGAGACATATCAAGCTTCCTTCTGACAGATTTTTTTATTCCTTTGTTTTGAAAACTGTATTGAAACTTCTCCATCCATTGTTTGATCTTAAAAATATAGTGTTGGATATGTGGACATTGAGATGTATAATTGCAGCTGATTCCAATCTGTACTCTTTGCAAATATAAACAGATATCCTTTCTTCAAGTCATTTCATCAGTAAACTTGCCTTAATAATGAAACTTGGTGCACTTAATGGGAATTGACTGCCAAATAGACATCTACCCATGTAATTTATTAACCATTTGCCAATCCATTTTCAAGAAAGATTTTTAACCTGATTCATTTGCCATAAATGTTGTCTTGGTTTAATGACTATTACCATTGTGTTCTGCTTTTGAATCAAATTTCCAGCATCTGCTGTACTTTTCCAAACCATTTTAACTAATTGCTATTTTTCCCATGACTTTCAAGCCTGAGGAATGGTAATGAGTCGAATACTTTTTTAAGAACCAAATAATATCTAGTCTTAATCGTGGCTCAACAAGAACATGAACCTTGGATTAAATGTTTCCTTCAAGAACACCATTTCATCAAAGGTTCAGCAGCTATTCTAAGGGTGATACAAGATTTTATATTAAATTAATATATCTCCATTTCTCCATATTTCAACATTCTGGTTTTTAAAATGTATTTCTGGTACTCACTCTCGGACCGATTGAACCATTTGCACCACGAAGGCCTTTAAACCCCTATGTAAAAAAGGTATAAAATCAACAGGTTAGATAAATATTTATCATGTTAAAATCTTGCTCTTCATAATAAGGCCTTTTAAATTTTTTATTGCTTTCTTTGTGCCAGGGCATAGGTGATGGCCGAGAACATATTGGCATTCTTGTGCCCTGAACTGGCAGAATGATAATGGCAAAAAATATGATTGCTTTCAGCCATTATAATCATATAATTGAATATGCATTAAATTATATGCCTGGCTAAATCAAAGCAGAAGATCTTAACTCAATTTTTAACACACCCCAATATAAATAATTAACACTATGTCTCTAATACATTGCAATGGTCTGAGTTAAAATTAATAATACAATACTTACTGGGATTCCTCGGAGTCCATTCCTGCCCGAAGGTCCAGGATTACCTGGTCTGCCCTAAAACATTGAAGTATAGACTGTAGAATATTGTTCCATGACATAAAAAGTTTTAAAACATTCCTGGTTTATATTAGGCATTATATAAAACAGTGAAGGAAACTTTGCTTTCTAATTCCAAATATGTGAATAGATGTTGGCTACGATCAGAAATTTATTTTAATGATTTATATATGCACGACTTTGCTCGATTATAGTACGGGAATATAACATTTGTAATCTGGACTAAGATGGAGTAGGATAACGGTTTTCTTTCTTACCGGCTCTCCTGCAGGTCCAGATTTCCCATCTATTCCATCCTTTCCTGCGAGTCCCTAAATATTTAAAAAAGACGATTTGTTGACTTTAACCCATTTCAAGAAGCAGTGCTTCACTTCCATCTAGAACATGTTCCAAGTAACATTGCATAGGCCTAGTGCTCTCTACCCCTTAGTGGGGATTGCTGTATGAGGGCTCACTGTGAACATTTTATATAAGGCAATTGGGAAGGAAGTTGGCAAAATGAATGGGGAAAAACATTGCAGCTCCACCCTCAATCAGATCATAATCTGGCTTCCAGAAATTGCTAGTAAAGCGGATAAACACACGGTAATTCATATTCAATAGCATCTACCATTATTTGTCCAGTCCTTCAATCTGTCCAAATCAATGTGACCTTCTCTGCCTCACACTCCCACCTCAGCATTGTATCATCCACAAGCTTGTACATTTAATTTCTTCATCCAAATCATTAAAATATATTGCAAATATCTGGGGTCCCAGAACTGATTCCAGTGGTATTACAGAAGCCAGTGTCTGTCACTTAGAAAAAATGTTTATTACAGTTCTTTGTTATCTGCCAGCCGGCCAGTTCTCTATCAGCACCATACTCCCAATCCCATGCGCTTTAATGTTACATGGTAATCTTTTGTGCAGTACCTTATTGAAATCTGCTTAAAAATCAAAATATACTACATCCACAGGTTCTCCTTCAAATATTTCACAAGATACTTTAAAACAAAATGAAGTCGATTTCCGAAGCATGAACTCGTTTAAATAAATATGTTGTCACTATCAATCCCATCAATCTACAGTACACTGCCGCTCTATCTTTTACAATGGACTCTTGCATTTTTCCCACCACCAATTCCCATTTTCCCTTCACCATTTATTTAAATATTGAGGTTACATTAATCTATCCTCCAATTTGTTGGAATCATTCCAGAATCTAAGGAATGTTGATGATCACTAATGTATGCACAATTTCTAGAGCCACTTCCCCAAGTACTCTGCAATGCACATAAGAGCATATTTATAATTATATTTAGAACAGAGAAATATATCTGAATGATAAATGAATTAATTGGACAAATGGAAATAAATGGATGGGATGTGATTAGCCATTACATCAACCAAGATGACTGAGGTCAAAACTAAATATTCTAGGAAAACAGTTTGGATAGACAAAGTGGAAAAGGAAGATTATCTATACTATTACTAAAGCTCTCATCTCGGCCACTTCCGGCCTGTGTTGTAAATAATTCTGCGTAAAAATGCTACCATATATTGCTAGGATTTTTTCGCCACCTTAATCACTGTTCTCCTCTGCTCCAAGTGCCCCAAGTTTTGTTCAGAGCGGTGAAATATTAGAAAAGTTCAAAAAAAATCGTGTGATGAGCAGCCTGTCATCATGAAGGTAATGCCCCTTCTGGCACCCGCTGTCCAGCGGGAAGAATAAAGCTGAAGTGGACTGCGAGCGGGGGCTGTGTTCTGTGTTCTGTGTTCTGCATGCGGGAAATGTATTCTGTGTTCTGGATCTGCAAGCGGGGGCCAACATCACCCCCTCCCACATACACCCCCTCACACAGACACCCCCTTCCCTACCCCTACAAACCCCAACCCCCCACACCCTCCTTTCCCTACAACCCCCCCTTCACCCCCCCACACACTCTCTCCCCTACATCCTCCTCACACCCCCCTCCCCCACACCGCAAAACACTCACCCCCACCCCAAACCCCCACCACCCCTCCCCCCCCTCCCTCCCACACCATCCCACCCCCTCACCTAAACCCCCCTCCCCCACACTGCCCTCCCCTACATCCCTTTCCCCTACACCCCCCTCCACAAAACCCCCCTCCCCAACACCCGCCCTCCGCTACCCACGCCCCACCAAAACAACCCCCATCCCTACAACCCCCTACCATACACCCTCCCCCTCCTCCCCACCATCCCCTCCCACACCCCACCCCCTCCCCCACTCACACAACCCCCTCTACCCCCACCACCCCGTATCCCACCAGTGAGTCCACAAGCCGTAGCTGAGTGAATTGAGAGTCTACAAGCCGTGGCTGACTGAACTGTGATTCCACAAGCTGTGGCTGACTGAACTGTGAGTCCACAAGCCGTGGCTGAATGAACTGTGAGTCCACGAGCCGTGGCTGACTGAACTGTGAGTCCACAAGCTGTGGCTGTGTGAACTGTGAGTCCACAAGCCATGGCTGAGTGAACTGTGAGTCCACAAGCCGTGGCTGAGTGAACCGTGAGTCCACAAGCCGTAGTTGAGTAAACTGTGAGTCAACAAGCCATGGCTGAGTGAACTGTGCGTCCACAGGCTGTGGCTGACTGAACTGTGAGTCCACAAGCCATGGCTGACTGAACTGTGAGTCAACAAGCCATGGCTGGCTGAACTGTGAGTCCACAAGCTGTGGCTGGCTGAACTATGAGTCCACACGCCGTGGCTGACTGAACTGTGAGTCCACAAGCCGTGGCTGACTGAACTGTGAGTCCACAAGCCGTGGCTGGCTGAACTGTGAGTCCACAACATGTGGCTCACTGAACTGTCAGTCCACAAGCCGTAGCTGAGTGAACGGTGAGTCCACAAGCCATGGCTGACTGAGCTGTGAGTCCACAAGCCGTGGTTGACTGATTTGTGAGTCCACAAGCCATGGCGGACTGAACTGTGAGTCCAAAAGCCGTGAGTGAGTGAATTGTGAGTCCAGAAGGCTCAGCACCCCCACCCACACACCCCCATACCCCTCCCCTCGCAAAACACACCCCCCAGAAGCAGGCCATGGCAGTGGCAGGCTATGGCAGCAGTAGGCCACAGCAACGCTTAACCCCCACCTGCCCCCGCCTGAAGTCGTTCCCCTCCTCCAGCTACAGAACGCTCCTACTGGCCCCCACCTGAAGCCTCCCCGTCCCCAGCTGCAGGACTTGCCCAAGAATCCATTCGGCCCACAATGTCCATGCTAACCCTATGGAAACCAGTCTGCCCACAACACCCATACTAGCCCTCCAGACCCCCCCCCCCCCCTTACTGGCCACCACCTGAAGCTGTCCCCCCTCCCCGGTTGCAGGATGCTCCCCCCTCCCCCAACGGCCCCCAACAGCCCCGTCTGA
This sequence comes from Amblyraja radiata, assembly GCF_010909765.2. Lineage (NCBI taxonomy): Eukaryota > Metazoa > Chordata > Chondrichthyes > Rajiformes > Rajidae > Amblyraja > Amblyraja radiata. The sequence continues at coordinate 90,522,830 of NC_045959.1, read as the reverse complement.
AGCCGTGCCCCTCCCCAGTCTGCAGGACACGGCCCCCACCAGCTCCTGACAGCCTCCGCCAGAAGCCGACCCCCTCCCCCAGCTGCAGAACACAACGAGAGATGCAACAAGAAAGAATGGACTGAATAAATCTCTTTAACATTTAAATTGTTGTTATATTTTAAAATGTATTCACATTTTAATCTTTAAATCCCTTTCCCACTTGGCGTGTCCGTCAGCTGCACCTGCTCAGTAATACCTGTGTGTTCTACGTCATAATGGAAACCCAATGGGAGGGAATGGCTGCGCCGCTAAGAGTGGATGGGGTGGGGTGGGGGGGGGGGGGGGGGATGGAGTGCGTGCTTGTGGGGGGGGGGGGAGGAAGGACAAGGGGTGCAGTGGGGAGGGGGGAGGGGAGGAGAGGGGATCAGGGGCATCAGAAAGGGAACCCTTCAGCCGCGCCTGCGCAGTTGGGGGCTATGTGTGAGTGGTGGAATATTGGAATTTGTGGAGAGGTGAAATATTGTGTTGGGGTCCAGCCCTGCCATGTGAGAATGGGGCCCAATGGGTCCCACTTAGTCTAGTTAATCCTAATAGTAAAGAATGGGATGCCGACAAGAAAGTGAAAGAATCATAATTCCGAAAATGCTAGAGGAGGATAGAACCAATGGAAAGGTGGTTAGCATGAACTCAGTGTGCCGAAGGGCCCGTTTCCATGCTGTATCTCTTAAAGTTAAAATTAAACAAATACTTTGTATTTTTCTTTATATGGAACTCAAAAATCTCCCATAAACAGGGTGCACAATAGGGTGAATGATGAGCTGAATGGAATTAGTAATGAGTTCACTGCAAAATGTATGAAGCCATTTCTCCTCATCCCTGAAATTGATAACCCATATTCTGGGATTGTAACTCCTGATTTGACATACCCCAGCCATTGGAAAACATTGCACTATTAGAATTTTATATGTTTCAATGAGATTGATAATATTGGCTAAATAAATATGTCACAAAATGGAGAATCTCTGCAGTTGCAAAGCCTGCTTGTTATCTTTCTGTAAAAAGCTGCAGGGCCATGAGTCTCATGGCTCCAGGGTGTCTGGACCCTGGGAGGAAGTAAGTATAAGGTGATATCCAGATGTCCTCTCTATTGTTAATATGTATGAGGGTTTTGCAGAAAGAGCTGCGCAGGGTTGCAAATGCATGATCAGGATTAGTTATAGAATGGGGTGTTGTAAAGTATTGTTAATTATGTTTGTGCTGTTATCTTGTGATTGGCCAAAGTATGGAGCCTTGTTCAAATTGATTATGCCACATGGGGAAATGTTTCTTTACTTTGGTGAACTGTCTTCCAACTAGAACCATCTGTGGAAACAATGTAACCAGTGATTTGGGTTTGTGATTGGGCTAGGGAAGGGTCAATAAATGTATTATATGATCTTTGTTTGTGATTGGCTTGTAGGGGTTGCCCCCCCCCCCATATAGTTTCGCGCCACGGGTCCGATACAGTATAAAAGAGAGGCACCACATGGATCGGAGTCGATCTTCTGGAAGGGCACTTGGGACTGTGTTGACTGTCTGAAGGTGTCTATTTGCACGAGGCCGAAGGGCTTGGATGAATCGAGACAAGGGTCGGACCCACGGTGTTGGGTAGGTATCGTATAGGAATATTGTTTATGTTAGTGAGAATAAAGAATTAGTTGATCCAGTGCTTGACTCAGTGTTTTACTGAACTAGACTAAGGGGATATGCTGTCGAGAGCATAAATACAAGATCACCTTTCATTCTGTCAAACACAAATTTATTAAAGCCATACATAATTTGTCTTTACAGGTCAAACCCCTCATTATAAGAAATAATTTGATAAACCATCCTAGCTTTCCTTTCAATGTAAATATATCCTTACTTAATCAGGGAAATTAAGTACTCACCATTCAGTCTTCAGTATTTACCCTTTCATCCAAGTGGAATGCCATGGTATATCATGGTTTGATATCATGTTGTTGTTTTTTACAGATTTGCTTCAAATCAGCTGTTAAACCATGTCAGATCCACTCATACATAAAATATATTGGTACTTGCGGACTGTAACTACCAGAAATGTAATTGAAATACCAAACAAACTCATAAATAAATTCCTGTGAAACCCAATGAGATTACAGTGTAAAGATGTGAGTGTCTCCAAAGACAATCCGTATTCCTATCCTTTATGTTAAACACAGTATTCCCAATATTTTCATGTAATATTGGAGTGAACCAAAACAGAATGTAGAGGCAGATTACTTACAGGCAGTCCTAACAATCCTGGAGGTCCTTGATTTCCTGGAACACCTTCCTTTCCCTGAAAATATCCATAGGTTCAACTATTACCAATTCCATTCTGACAGCAGTCGCTCAATAAATTATGTGTTTAATTGCATTCTACTATAGATGCCCACGCTTCAAACATGTTAAATCCTTTATTTAAAGCTTCCAGAAATATTTACTGAACCACCAGCACCGATGAGTAGCTGCTATGTTTCCAATATTATCGCCAAGTAAGACACAAAGTGCTGGAGCTAACAATGGTCTATTCTACATTTTCCTTGATCCTTATCTTTTTTGATTTCTTACACTTTCTTATCACTCCCCTGACCCTCAGTCTGAAGAAGGGTCTCGACCCGAAACATCACGCATTCCTTCTATCCAGAGATGTTGCCTGTCCCACCGAGTTACTCCAGCATTTTGTGTCTATCTTCGCTGAGGTAACTCAACAGGTCAGGCAGCATCTCTGGAAAACATGGATAGCTGATGTTTCAGGTCAGGATCTTGAGTTTGAAGAAGGGTCCAGACCTGAAATGCCATCTATACATGTTCTTCAGAGATGTTGCCTGATTCACTGATATACTCCAGCAGTTTGTGTTTTTTGGGGGGTAAACCAACATCTGCAGTTCCTTGTGTCTCCATATTATTTCCAAGAAATTTGTCCACTTACACCTCTGTTACACATAAATCATGCTTAAACGCCATTTAACATGACTCTAAATGCAACGGTGACCATTTCAAGTGTAATCTCAATGACATGGTGCTGGGTATTTATAGCACAATCATAGCTGCCATTAGTTGAAGTGCCTTCTGACTCAAGGACTGCCTAATGAATATATGCAAGTCACAGCCATTTCCATTTTAATGACTGACAAGATTGACTGATGCTCTAAACAATCAAAATAATTGGATCAAAACAAAAGTTGCAAAACTTTGTACAAAACATTTTGAAATCAATAGCAAGCTGATTACTCCACGTCCATAAAATAAGTCTGATGGTATCAAAATCCTTTCTTGTGTAAGTCATCTATTGATCTATATAATTCATTGTTTGGAAGATGGCAACCTGTCTTTGGGAGGCAAAAATAAACCTGCTGCTATTAACTGAGGTGTGGCAATTAAGAAGTAACAGACTCTTGTAGCATCTCCCAAAAGAACCATCCACACAGGATTGTATTCAAACAAATCAGGAATGGAATTAGGGTATTAGGGTAGATGGCCATGAGCCTGCTCAGTCATTTAATAATATTATGGCTGATCTGACTGCAACTTTAGCTCTACATTTCCACCAGCCCTCTTAGCCTTTGACTTCCTTTCTTATCAAGAATTAATCTACCTCAATAATAATGGTGGGGTCCCCATGATGGTAATTGTATGTCAAGGATATGTTGTTAGACATTGTTGGACTTTGTCATTAACATGTACTTTCATGACACAAATGTCACTTGGCATTCATCACCCCGTGCCTAATACTTCTGAGAAGTAGTAAATGGAATTGACGTTTGCTGAATCTCCATTTCTCCCTTATGATGAAGTGCAGGCCTTTGACAAAACAGTTGAGGATGTTGGGCCACTGACATTGCCCTGACCCATGTCTTGGAGCCGACCTTCAACAATTACCATCATCTCCAGACATATAGAACCGTGCAGTACAGAAACAAGCCCTTTTGCCCACCATGTTCTTGCTGACCATTAAGTACCCAGCTAAAATTAAGTACCAAAACTTGGTCTGTGGTTTGATTTCTAAAGTTTGATTTTACCTTCTCTCCTCGTAGACCTGGTGCACCAGGAGAGCCAGGAATACCATCAGCTCCCTGAATGGAATAAAATAATTTAGCTTAGTTCATGTCTCTAATGCCACTTTTAAAGTGGACTGGTTTCTGACTCAAAAAAGTCTAAGTGTAATTCCACTATTTTAATATTTGTAAAGCATTGACAATCAAATTGCACAAAGAAAGGACCATTTTAGGTATACAATACATTACTACATGTGCATAACAAGCCAGTTACATGATAGACCTCCCCAACACAACAGATAATTATTTGTTTACAGAAGGAGATTGTCAAGAATATATAGGGATCCAGGTCAGATTATGGTAATTAGATTCCTTATATTTAAAGTGGTCATGATATTTCTACTCTGGCAATTCTGTCAACTGTGCCCTCATTAGAATCAACCAAATTCTAAGAATAATTGCCATTGTGTTAGCAATTACAATGGCATGAGTGTCTTTAAGAACTGCAGAATATTTCCAGAGCTCTCTGTTTTTTATTTCAGATTTCCAGCATTTGCACTTTTTAGTTTTGTTAAGGCTCTGGCATGTTGTACCAAATGATATTGATCACCTTGCCTAATGCTGTTCTTGCTCTCCTGGGTGTATTTTATAAGCTCCATTAATCTCTTTTAACCTTTTTGGCTTCAACTGCACCACTGGACTATTGTGGTTCCATTGTGATCATCCTTAAGAAGGTTGATGTTGATGTCTTCTCCGGGGATGAGAGAGGCTATTGACTAACCTCAAAATCTTCATTTCATCTCCGCCTTCCGGCAGAGTAATTTGATAAATTTGCTCAACCTTCACAATTCGCTTAGATTCAAGATGCCTGGAATCCTTTCGGCAATTCACACTACATCCTCAGAATCACATTCTCTAATGGCCATAAAAATTAGAACTTAGTACTGAACATCATACTCAGGCGCAAGCAATAGCTTACTGGGAAAAAAACAGGCCCTTATTTACTTTTAAAAAAATTCATACTTACATTTTGGCCTTGATTACCAGGGGGTCCAGGGTAGCCAGGTAACCCTGGATTACCCTAAGAAACACAAGCAAAACATCTTAGTAGGAAAGCTAAAGAAATCACATTGAAGTTTGCCATTTTGGGAAACATGAGCTATATACTGTAACAGTTGGTGCTTATTCCACTACATTTCCTAAATTAAATACCATGGGAACGTATCAGTCCCAAAGAGCATAGGTTAATTCTATGTAGGTAATTTAAGTAATTTATTGTCTTAGCTTTCACAAGGTTCCTCAACTTCCATAATAATAAGTTCCCACCCACTCCCAAGTTGTTACCCTCACTTGACCTCCCACCACCTGCTAGTCAAGCCCTGGTTCATTGTTTTCAGTCTGAGGAAGGGTCCTAATCATAATAATCATAATCAACCTTTATTGTCATCTTGCAAGCAACTGTTGTACAGTGCAAAATGAAAAGACGTTTCCCAGGGAATAGCGGAGCATCGCACATGAAATTTAAAACATTTCACACATAATAACACTAAAAACAATCCAGTCCCTGATGGAACAGTATAAATAGTTAAAAGCAGGCAAAACAACAACGTTAAAATACAGTAAAACCAATCATAAAAATGTCCGGGGCAGCTGATTTGAGTGGCCAATGCCAGTTATTAAAGTGGCCAGTACCAGTCATTAAAGTGTCCGTGCCAAGCCTCAGAATCAGGTGCCTGAGAGTACAGAGTGACTGTTTAGCAGCCTCACAGCCTGTGGTAGGAAGCTGTTTAGCAGTCTTGTAGTCCGGGCTTTGATGCTGCGATATCTCTTGCCTGATGGCAGGAGATCCAGGTGTATGTGGAGGGGGTGCAGTTTGTCCTTAGCTATTCTCTGAGTTTTTTTCAGACAGCGGCTCTGGAACAGTTCTTGTACCGAGGGTAGGGAGACGCCAATGATCCTCTCTGCTCCCCTCACTACCCTCTGCAGAGCCTTGCTGTCCGAGCAGTTGCAGGTGGAGTACCACGTATTCATGCAGTACGTGAGTACAGACTCCACCGTACCCCTGTAGAAAGTCCTGAGGATGTTGGTTTGGAGTGAGGCCTGTTTTAGTTTCCTCAGGAAGTGCAGTCGCTGATGGGCCCGTTTGACGGTCCCAGTGGTGTTTCTGGACCAGGTGAGACTGTCTGTAATTTGCACACCGAGGAACTTTATGCTCTCCACTCTCTCCACTGTGGTGCCACTGATGTTGAGGGGTGTATGCTTTGGCTGCGCCCTCCTGAAGTCGACAACCATCTCCTTTGTTTTGTCGACATTTAATTCTAGATTGTTGTTGCCGCACCAGTCCACTAGTTGTTTTACTTCCTCCCTGTACATTGATTCCTCATCTCCGCTGATGAGTCCCACCACTGTTGTGTCATCCGCAAATTTTATGATCTTATTGTCCCTGAATCTGGCAGCACAGTCATGTGTGAGCAATGTGAACAACAGCGGGCTGAGCACACAGCCTTGAGGGGAGCCGGTGCTCAGCGTGATCGAGCCTGAAGTGTTCTTGCCAACACGGACTGACTATGGTCTCTCTGTCAGAAAGTCCAAGATCCAGTGACACAGGGTGGTGTTGAGGCCCAGCAGGGTTAATTTCTCCACAAGTCTCTGTGGGATGATGGTGTTAAATGCTGAGCTGAAGTCAATGTACAGGATTCTGGCGTAGGTGGTTTTGTTTTCCAGATGCGTGAGTACTGTGTGCAGCGTGGTAGAGATGGCATCCTCTGTAGAACGGTTGGGGCGATAGGCAAACTGGAGGGGGTCTAACGATGGGGGGAGGCTGGCAGTAGTGTGGGGTTTCACCAGGCGTTCAAAAGACTTCATTATTATTGGGGTCAGGGCGACAGGGCGGTAGTCATTTAGGCAGGCAACCACTGGTTTCTTCGCTATGGGGATTATTGTGGAAGTTTTGAAGCATGTGGGGACAATAGCTTGACTAAGGGAGATGTTAAAGATGTCTGTTAGCACATCTGCTAACTCCTCAGCACATTCCTTGAGCACACGTCCTGGGATGTTGTCGGGTCCGACTGCTTTCCACGGATTGACCTTAGACAGGGTTCTCCTTGTGTCCATCGGGTCTATGGTCAGGACTGGCTGGTCGGTTTGTAAGCAGGGGCTGGCTCTCCCCTTGGGTGTGGTGTTTGCTGCATCAAAACGTGCAAAGAAGTTATTCAGTTTATCTGGAAGAGAAGTGTCCGTGTCAGTTACCTGCTGCCTTGCCTTGTACCCCGTCAGTGTTTGGATTCCCTTCCACATCCTCCTGGTGTCTCCTGTGTCACAGAGGTGTCCCTGGATTTTCCCCGCGTAGGCACGTTTCGCTGCACTGATTCCTTTTTCCAGTGCAGTCCTGGTAGATCGAAGAGCGGCTGTGTTACCGGCTCTGTAGGCTGCATCACGAGCCCTCAGCAGCGAGCGCACCTCTGCTGTCATCCATGGCTTTTCGTTTGCACGTGCAGTGAAGGTTTTCATGATAGTGACATCCTCAGTGCACTTGGCAATGTAGCTGGTTACAGTCTCTGCGTACTCCTCGATGTTGATGAGGTCATCATAGGATGCTGCTGTCCTGAACACATCCCAGTCAGTGTGCAGGAAGCAATCCTGCAGTGCTGAGGCTGCTCCCTCTGGCCAGACCCTGGTGTGTTTTCTCTCCGCTCTGACTTGTTTTTGCAGAGGTCTGTAGGCTGGTGTTAAAAACACTGAAATGTGGTCCGAGTGGCCAGGTGAGGGCGTGGGGCTGCCTTGTAAGCCTCTGCGAGTGTTGGTGTAAACCAAGTCCAAGATGTTCTCTCCCCTGGTCTCAAAATCCACATATTGCCTGAATTTTGGGAGCACAGTCTTAAGGCTAGTGTGATCCAATATGTTGATCCAATATGTTGCCAGTCCCTTTCCTCCACAGATGTTGCCTGACTGCTGAGTTCCTCCAGCATTTTGTGTCTTGCTCAAGATTCCAACATCTGCAGTTCCTTGTGTCTTCATTAATTTTATTAAGCAGTTTGGTGCCAATATCTGAACCCAACAGGTTCAGCTATCTGACCAGAAACCCTCAAAAAGTTATCGAGAGAAAGAAATAACTGCAGGACCCCACTACTGAACTACTGATCATCAACCCTATTCCCCCAATCCTGGGATTCTCATCATCACACTCTTGCCCTTCTCACAGCTTTGAACTATCTGAGATGCTTTGCGTGATCCACACTTGGTCCTCGTGCTATTGAATTTGATAGCTGCCCTTCATGCTGCAGCTGTTTAACCTGCCTATTTTTGAGGTAGAGGTGCCGGAAGACTGGAAGGTGGCAAACATTTTGAAGAAGGGTTGCAGGGGAAATGCTGGAAACTTTAGGCCGGTGAGCTTAACATCTGTAGTTGGTAAGTTACTGGAGAGTATTCTGAGGGATAGGTTTTATAGGCATTTGGATGGGGATAGGGTGATTAGGGATCGTCAGCATGGTTTTGTACATGGGAGGTTGTGTATCACAAATCTGATTGATTTTTTTGAAGACGTGACCAAAAAGGTTGATGAGGGTAGAGCTGTAGATGCTGTGTACATGGACTTCAGTAAGGCATTCAACAAGGTTCCACATGGTAGGCTGCTCTGGTAGGTTAAATCGCATGGGATCCAAGGAGAGATAGCTGAATGGATAGAAAATTGGCTCCAAGGAAGGAAGCAGAGGGTGATGGTGGATGATTGCTTTTCAGACTGGTGACCTGTAACTAGTGGTGTGCCTCAGGGTTCGGTGTTGGGCCTGTTACTCTTTGTCATCGACATCAATGATGTGGATGAAAACATACTGGGCAAGGTTAGCAAGTTTGCTGATGATACAAAAGTTAGTGGATTTGCAGATAGTGAAGATGGTTGTGAAAGAATGCAGCAGGATCTGGATCGATTGGCCAGGTGGGCGGAGGAATGGGTGATGGAATTTAATACAGAAGTGTGAGGTGTTGCATTTTGGTATGTCGAACAAGGGCAGGACCTACACAGTAAATGGTAGACCTCTGGGTAGTGTTGTGGAGCAGAGGGATCTAGGAGTACAGGTGCATGTTTCCTTGAAGGTCGAGTCGCAGGTAGATAAGGTGGTCAAAAAGGCTTTTGACAATTTGGCCTTCATCAGTTAGAGTATTGAGTATAGATGTTGGGAGGTCATGTTGCAGTTGTATAAGACATTGGTGAGACCGCATTTAGAATATTGTGTTCAGTTCTGGGCACCATGTTATAGGAAAGATAATTTTAAGTTTGAAATGGTTCATAAAAGATTTACGAGGATGTTGCCAGGACTAGAGGGTGTGAGCTATAGGGAGAGGTTGAGTTGGCTGGGTCCCTATTCCTTGAAGGATGAGGGTAGATCTTATAGAGGTTTACAAAATCATGAGAGGAATAGATCGGGTTGATGTACAGTCTTTTGCCCAGAGTAGGGGAATCGAGGACCATGGGACATAGGTTCAAGGTGAAGGGGAAAATATTTAATAGGAATCTGAGGGGTAACATTTTCACACAAAGGATGGTGGGTGAATGGAACAAGCTGCCAGAGGAGATAGTTGAGGCTGGGACTATCCAATCGTTTAAGAAACAATTAGACAGGTACATGGATTGGACAGGTTTGGAGTGATATGGATCAAGCGCTGACAAGTGGGACTAGTGTAGCTGGGACATTGTTGGCCGGTGTGGCCGAGTTAGGCCGAAGGGGCTGTTTCCACACTGTATCACTCTATGACTCTGTTAACATGCCATTCTGCCAATGGCCTATTTCAGCTGTAGATGGAAGAAGCCAATATTAGTTTGGACAGAAATAGAAAAATGAAAAACATAAATTTATCCTGAATTAAGTGGTGCAAGATATAAATTGCAATGTTACAACATAGTGCTGCTCGTCTGAAGTTCGTAATTTTCAGAGATAAAGTACAAAGTAGTAATTTTACAAGAGACCTCTACCAAACCAAAATGAATTACAGTTTGGAATTGCTTTCAGATTGTGGCAATTCTACGGCAGTTACCTGTTCGCCCTTTTCACCAGATGAACCAGATGAACCGTGTTCTCCTTTGCTACCCTAATGAATTGGTACAGAAGAATACAGAAGAATAACAGAGCATTAGATGCTGGTAGCAATTCAATAACAATCCCAGTAAGTGAGAGATTATGAGAAATAGAAGATCAAGGATATGATTGTTGGTTTAGAATTTCTTCATAATATTTTGAGGCAAGTGACTGTCATGATTCTGATTTGTGAATACAAAGTACTATGCTGTTCTTAGGCAGGTATGGGCACTGGCAATAGCATATGTTTATTTGCAGAAGAAAAAAATGTTTTTTTTATAGTTGTATTCTGTAATGGGCTTGCAAGCAATTCTGTTCAGGGAGCAAATAGGTCCAGTGTAAATTATGTCTTCATTGAAGAATTTTGGTGAACTGGAACTAGTCATTTATCAGAGTTCGTGGGAGTAGAAGGCAACAAAAGGCCCCAGAGAGTTTTGAAGAGGTGATTAATCTACGATGGGACTTGGCAGACACATAATTTATGATGTGATGGGTTTAATATCACATTCCAATACCTAATCAGTTAAGAATAGAAGAAAATGAATCATGAGTAGGTCATTCTGCTTTTTGTTTCTTCCATGCCATTCAATAAGATCATGGCTCATAGAAACATAGAAACATAGAAATTAGGTGCAGGAGTAGGCCATTCGGCCCTTCGAGCCTGCACCGCCATTCAATATGATCATGGCTGATCATCCAACTCAGTATCCCGTCACTGCCTTCTCTCCATACCCTCTGATCCCCTTAGCCACAAGGGCCACATCTAACTCCCTCTTAAATATAGCCAATGAACTGGCCTCGACTACCCTCTGTGTCAGAGAGTTCCAGAGATTCACCACTCTCTGTGTGAAAAAAGATCTTCTCATCTCGGTTTTAAAGGATTTCCCCCTTATCCTTAAGCTGTGACCCCTTGTCCTGGACTTCCCCAACATCGGGAGCAATCTTCCTGCATCTAGCCTGTCCAACCCCTTAAGAATTTTATAAGTTTCTATAAGATCCCCTCTCAATCTCCTAAATTCTAGAGAGTATAAACTAAGTCTATCCAGTCTTTCTTCATAAGACAGTCCTGACATCCCAGGAATCAGTCTGGTGAACCTTCTCTGCACTCCCTCTATGGCAATAATGTCCTTCCTCAGATTTGGAGACCAAAACTGTACGCAATACTCCAGGTGTGGTCTCACCAAGACCCTGTACAACTGCAGTGGAACGTCCCTGCTCCTATACTCAAATCCTTTTGCCATGAAAGCTAACATACCATTCGCTTTCTTCACTGCCTGCTGCACCTGCATGCCTACTTTCAATGACTGGTGTACCATGACACCCAGGTCTCGCTGCATCTCCCCTTTTCCTAGTCGGCCACCATTTAGATAATAGTCTGCTTTCCTGTTTTTGCCACCAAAGTCAGCTTCCAAAACTTAAATCATCTCCTCTATTCCTTTAATATCTAAATCTTTACCAATAACATTTTAAAATATATTCAGCAGCTTACCCTCCACAATCCTCTCAGGTAAATAATTTAATTACTGTCCTGAATGGCCAAGGGCTCTCATTTTCAGGAAATAAGCACTGCAGTCAAGGGAAACATCATCCCTACATCCCCCCCCCCCCCCCCCCCCCAATCCCCCATACGTATGATGTACAGTTCAACTATGCTGGAGAAACTCAGTGGGTGGTGCAGCATCTATGGAGTGAAGGAATAGGCGCATCCCCCCACTCGTAACAAGGACAGAATCATCTTCAACCCTACCAACCGTCACATAAAACAGATAATCCTTCGACATTTTCACCACCTCCAATGCGATCCCACTACTGGCCACATCTTCCCATCTCCTCCCCTTTCGACTTTCCGCAAAGACCGTTCCCTCCGTAACTCCCTTGTCAATTGTCCCTTCCCACCCAAACCACTCACTCCCCTGGTACTTTCCCTTGCAACCACAGGGAATGCTACACTTGTCGCTTTACCTCCCCTCGACTGCATCCAAGGACCCAAGCAGTCTTTCCAACTGAAGCAGAGGTTCACCTGCACCTCCTCCAACTTCATATATTGCATCCGCTGTTCAAGGAGTCAACTGTTCTACATCGGCGACACCATGGCGATTGCTTCACCTAACACTAACCTGATCTCCCAGTTGCTCAGTGCTTCAACTCCCCATCCCATTCCAAATCCAAATTCTGTCTTGGGCCTGAGTAAGTCCCACCGCAAATTGGAAGAGCAGCACCTCATATTTTGCTTGGGTAGTTTACACCCCAGCAGTATGAACATTGACTTCTTCAATTTCAGGCAGTCTTTGCTTTCTCCCTCCTTCCCCTCCCCTTCCCAGGTCTCCCAGAGCCTATTGTCCCTGCCTGTTCCTTTCTTCCCCCCCCCCCCCCCACCCACGTCAGTCTGAAGAAGGGTATCAACCCAAAACGTTGCCTATTCCTTCGCTCCATAGATGCTGCCTCATCCGCTGAGTTTCTCCAGCATTTTTGTCTACCTTCAATTTTTCTAGCATCTGCAGTTCTTTCTTATACAGTTCAACTAGATACATTTTATTCTTCTAAAAGACTGCTGGTTGATAAACCTTCCATTTCAAATCTCAATCCAGTGAATCTTCCCTGCACATGCTCTTTTTCAAGTACAATTCTTCTTTCGTATAGACACCAGACTTACGCACAATATTCCACTGAGATCTCTCATGCATCTTTCCACTCTTGCACTTAAATTCAATCACATTAAAAGGCAACAATCTGCTTGACTATCTGAATGAAGACTGAATAGTGGTCCTAATTTATCTATAAAATTGACTGCATGTGCACGAATGTAAGGAAAACTCAAATAGTCTGGGAATGTGAAGGTAATAGACAATAGCTGCAGGAGTCTGGACTATTGGACTAAACATTATTCCCTTTATCACTTATCTGTACACCGTGGGTGGCTCAGTTGTAATCACGTATATTCTCGGTACACATGACAATAAACTAAACTAATATCCTAAAGTTAGTTAGAACTGATAGTACTCTATGACAATTGACAAAGACAATAGGTGCAGGAGTACAGCATTAGGCCTTTCGAGCCAGCAACGGCATTTAATGTGATCATGGCTGATCATCCCCAATCAGTACCCCGTTCCTGCCTTCTCCCCATATCCCCTGACTCCGCTATCTTTAAGAGCCCTATCTAGCTCTCTCTTGAAAGTATCCAGAGAACCAGCCTCCACGCCCTCTGAGGCAGAGAATTCCACAGACTCACAACTCTCTGTGAGAAAAAGTGTTTCCTCATCTCCGTTCTAAATGGCTTACCTCTTATTCTTAAACTGGAGCCCCTGGTTCTGGACTCGCCCAACATCGGAAACAAGTTTCCTGCCTCCAGTGTGTCCATACCCATAATAATCTTATATGTTTCAATAAGATACCCTCTCATCCTTCTAATTTCCAGGGTATACAAGTCCAGATGCTCCAATCTCTCAACATATGGCAGTCCCGCCATCCCGGGAATTAACCTTGTAAACCTACGTTGCACTCCCTCAATAGCAAGAATGTCCTTCCTCGAATTAGGGGACCAAAACTCAATATTCCAGGTGTGCTCTCACCAGAGCCCTGTACAACTGCAGAAGGACCTCTTTGCTCTTCTACTTCACTGCCTGCTGTACCTGCATGCTTACTTTCATTGACTGATGAACAAGGACCCCCCAGATCCCACTGTATTTCCCCTTTTCCCAACTTAACACCATTTAGATAATCTGCCTTCCTGTTTATGCTACCAAATTGGATAACCTCACATTTATCCACATTATCTGCCATGCATCTGCCCACGCACTAAATTTGGGTGAGTGGGCATTTGTTAATCCTAGGTAAATTGGAGCAGCCATGGTATTAAAATTCAGTAAGGGCTTGTGTGCTGCTAGGCCATTTTGGTCAAGTTAAATGTGCCTTTGCAGAACTGAGACAAGCTGGTGAATGATGCCAGTTTGTCTGTGGCCCAGATAAGAGCTGCAGAGAAAGAATGGGACAACTGCAGAAGTCTTACGATAAGGTGTAAAATGCATGGAGCTAATTGGGTCAATGCAAACCAGATATCCATAAATAATGTTGCGAAGCCTTATTTGGATAGTTGTTGATTGGTTGAAATGTTAAGCTTTGTCTGGGTTGTCTGAATCCCGAGGCACATGTTGCATTATCATCTATGTTGGTTTCCTTCTAGAAGCTCCTTTTGAATACAATGTATTAGTTACTATGTTATTGGGTTAGGGAACTGTCAATCATGTACTGTTGTAATCGATATAGAAACATAGAAACATAGAAAATAGGTGCAGGAGGGGGCCATTCAGCCCTTCGAGCCAGCACCTCCATTCATTGTGATCATGGCTGATCGTTCCCAATCAATAACCCTTGCCTGCCTTCTCTCCATATCCCTTGATTCCACTAACCGCTAAAGCTCTATCTAACTCTCTCTTAAATCCATCCAGTGATTTGGCCTCCACTGCCCTCTGTGGCAGGGAATTCCACAAATTCACACCTCTTAAATGGCCTCCCCTTTATTCTAAGACTGTGGCCCCTGGTTCTGGACTCGCCCAACATTGGGAACATTTTTCCTGCATCTGGCTTGTCCAGTTCTTTTATCTATATTACTAAAAATCTGATCTTGACCACTTCCTGGTGTTCTGTATATTGATTTTGGCAAAAAACGCTGCCACTTAACGGCTGTGATTTTTGACCATCTTTTTTACTCAGTCCCCCTCTGCCGCGCAAGACAAGAGGATTTTTCCCACCGATGAAAAATAAAAGAGTTATTAGTGTTTAAAAAATGTTGAGAATCTGTCTCCTGAAGGCCACGCCCCTTCCGGAGGGACTATAAAACCTGTAAGTGTGGAGGTGCCTCAGTTCTCTGCAAGATGGGGGAGCGAGTGGTCGCAATTCTCAGTCTGAGCTGTGAATAACACTGAACACATGTTTACTAAACTGTGAGTGGTTTTACTGACCTGTCAGTGCCCTTAATGTGGTTTGGAAATGTAGTTTGAAAATACAAAAGCATGTTTTGGTTTGAAAGCGCTAAAGCTGTGTTGCCTTTGGTTTTGAAAGTGCTAAAGCAAGCTGTGTTGCCTTTGGTTTTGAAAGTGCTAAAGCAAGTTGCTTTGACTTTGGTTTTGAAAGTGCTAGAGCAAGCTGTGTTGCCTTTGGTTTTGAAAGTGCTAGAGCAAGCTGTGTTACCTTTGGTTTTGAAAGTGCTAAAGCAAGCTGCCTTGCCTTTGGTTTTGAAAGTGCTAAAGCGAGCTGCCTTGCCTTTGGTTTTGAAAGTGCTAAAGCGAGCTGCCTTGCCTTTGATTTTGAAAGTGCAAAAGCGAGCTGCCTTGCCTATGGTTTTGAAAGTGCGAAAGCGAGCTGCCTTGCCTTTGGTTTTGAAAGTGCTAAAGCGAGCTGCCTTGCCTTTGGTTTTCAAAGTGCTAAAGTGAGCAGTCTTGCCTTTGGTTTTGAAAGTGCTAAAGCGAGCTGCCTTGCCTTTGGTTTTGAAAGTGCTAAAGCGAGCTGCCTTGCCTAATTATAGCTGCCTTGCCAAATTAGAGCTGCCTTGCCAAATTAGAGCTGCCTTGCCTAATTAGAGCTGCCTTGCCTAATTAGAGCTGCCTTGCCTAATTAGAGCTGCCTTGCCTAATTAGAGCTGCCTTGCCCAATTAAAGCTGCCTTACCTTCTATATAATTAAAAGTCTAATCTTGAACACTTCCTGTTTGCGCTTTATATTGATTTTAGAAAAAACGCTACCACATACGGCTGCGATTTTTGGCCATCGTACTCAGAGTCCCCCTCCGCTTATCAGGTACCGAGGATTTTTCCCATCGATGAAAAATAAAAGAGTTATTAGTGTTTAAAATATGTTGAGATTCTCTCTCCTGTCAATCATGCCATGAAGGCAACGTCCCTTCTGGTGGGGGTGGTGGGGGGGCTATAAAACCTGGAAGTGTGGGCGTGGCTCAGTCTCTGCAAGATGGGGGAGGGAGAGTTCACGACTCGCTGTCTTTAGTGGCCTTGCACTCTGCTTGAAATGGTATGAAACTGCATTTGAATTTGGTGCCCTTGCACTCTGCTTGAAATGGAATTTCAAGGAATAGCCGTGAGTCAACGGCCAGCCCACCAGTCGTGAGTGAGTGAACTGCCAGCACAACAGGCTTGAGTGACTGATCCGCCAGCCCAAGAATCCATTCGGCCCACAGTGTCCATACAATCCCTCAGGAAACCAGTCCCTTCAGCGCACAACTCCCGTACTAGCGCTACAGAAAGCCCCCCCCCCCTTCCCCCACTGGAATTAGTCGAGAGGTGGAATATTGTGTTGGGGGACCAGTCCTCCTGTGTGATGCTGGGACCCAACGGGTCCCACTTAGTCTAGTAATTTTATATGTTTCTCTAAGATCCTCCAACATCCTTCTGAACTCCAGTGAATACAAGCCTGGTCTTTTCAATCTTTCCTCATATGACAGTCCTGCCATCCCAGGGATCAATCTCGTAAACCTATGCTGCACTGCCTCAATCACAAGGATGTCCTTCCTCAAATTAGGGGACCAAAACTGTACATAATACTCCAGAGGTGGTCTTACCAGAGCCCTATACAACTGCAGAAGAACGTCTTTACTCCTATACTGAAATCCTCTTGTTATGTCCATCTCCAGTTTAAATTCCATTTGGAATATTTTGGAGGACTAAGAAACCAAGAAGGCCAACATGTGCTATATGTGCGATATGTGCTATTGGACTGTACAGAGACCACCTCCATGTAGTTCAGCCCCTCAAGGTTCGGGGACCTATAAAAGGTAGCCCCCACGAGCTCCTGTGTCGTTCTTCTGGAAGAACGCTTGGGACTGCATGACCTTTTGGAGTGTCTCTGCTTGCATGAGGCTAGAAGGGCTTGGCCAAGCAGATACAAGGATCGAACCCGCGGTGGTTAGGTATTGTATAGGGGAATTTGTGTTGTATTATCCAAAATAAAGTTTAGTTGCTCAAGTGCTTGATTCAGTATTTTATTGACTGAAACTAGACTGGGGGGAGCTTAGAAAGAGCTATTTACACATTCTCATAGCATCATCCTCACAATTCACACTGCCACTCAGCTTTGTGTCATCTGCAAATTTGCTAATGTTCCTTTGAATCCCTTCATCTAAATCATTGATTTATATTGTAAATAGCTGCAGTTCCAGCACCGAGCCTTGCGGTACCCCACTAGTCAATGCCTGCCATTCTGAAAGGGACCCGTAAATCCCTACTCTTTGTTTCCTGTCTGCCAACCAATTTTCTATCCATGTCAGCATTCTACCCCCAATACCATGTGCCCTAATTTTGCCCACTAATCTCCTGTAGGATCTTATCTAATACTTTCTGAATGTCCAGGTACACTACATCCACTGGCTTTCCCTTGTCCATTTTCTTAGTTACATCCTCAAAAAATTCCAGAAGATTAGTCAAGCATGATTTCTCCTTTGTAAATCCATGCTGACTCAAACCGATCCTGTTACTACTATCCAAATGTGTCGCTATTTCATCTTTTATGATTGACTCCAGCATCTTCCCCACCACCGATGTCAGGCTAACTTGTCTATAATTCCCTGTTTTCTCTCTCCCGTCTTTCTCTTCAATCCACAAGAACTGATCCTGAATCTATAGAACATTGGAAAATGATCACCAAGGTGTCCACGATTTCTAGAGCCACTTCCTTAAGTACCCTGGGATGCAGACCATCAGGCCCTGGAGATTTGGGGATTTATCAGCCTTCAGTCCCATTAGTCTACCCAACACCATTTCCTTGACTAACTTGATTTATATGGACAAAACTTTAAGTGGCTGGGGAAAATCAATTCAGATTTGGATTACCCTATCCAGACACTAATGTTATACTCTCTTGAGAATGTGTTATTAAAATTCCCTTCATTGATTTAGTATTCCACCACTAATTTATAACAAGATGATACTGATAGAGCATTTAACATATTAATGAATATGGGGAGTGAAAGTAAAATTCAGAAAATCTTTTTTTTCAGTTTCTAGCTTGTATAAATGCAAATGCAGGAATGCAAATGTAGACCACATTTTTAAATAAAATGCTGACATTTCACATTTAAAGAGGCTTGTAGGCTAATGGGTCACACATGCCAAAATGCTATGGTATAATGATTGAGATCTGGCCCTTTCCAGAGAGTGAACTCCAGATGTCAAGTTGGAGCTGGGCAGAGTTGAATTCCTCACATGGAAGATAGAAAAATCATAAGGCAAGACAAACTATTTCATTATCAAGCACATTATATAAGCAATTGCATAAATGGCCTTGTGGAATATTACTTCTGCATTGCCTTGATATTCCTGACTGTAGTACTTGGTATGGGTAGTGGATAATTATTGTTATGTGTACCAAGGTACAAGGTAAAAAAACTTGTTTTTTGCATATTATCCAGTTAAATGAAGAAGCACTATGGAGTGAAAAATATGGTAGTAACTTTAATTGTTTTGTACAGTTTTGGCACTTCTAACTACGATGGTAATTTGTTTGGGGAAGTATTTATCTGATCCATTCCTTTCTGTCACAGTTTCTGAAGTTTTCTCAGACCTCAACTTAACATATTATATCATGGCAGTTCTAAATAAGCAAAATGTATGCTGGAACCCATACCTGGGTAAAGAATCTGCAGGTGCACCTCAATTTTCGAATGATACTGTGCCTGAGAACTAATCATATCCTGGGCCGTACCTATGTTGGGTGTTTGGAAGGTAGGGAGGATCTGTATTGCTTTAGCATGATAGTGTTGCCTAGGAAATTCCAGCATTCTCAAAAAGGGAAGGATCGCAATTGATTCAGGTAAGGACATGCTGAAATTGTCTTACCATTGTTCCTTCTGGACCTTGGGGTCCTGGTGGCCCTGGTGGTCCTTGGTCTCCCTAATGAAATGAAAAGTTGATTAAGGATGGATATCAAAAATAATCTCCGTGAAGCATATCAAATTATTTCAAAATATGGTATGTAGAACAGAAAATATTGTCAGACTTAGTATTAATTGGTTCTCTTCATGTTATCATGCTTTACACATTTCTTTACCATTCTTTACACAATAAATAAGCGTAACCATCCTAAGTTTCTTCTGGCCTGAGCTGCATTTGTTTTTTTCCCATCTACTGCTCTTTAACGGGCAGTTTTTTTCATAATTAACAGTCAGCACAATAAATAGAAGTGCCAACAGATATACTTCAATATACATGAATCCATACTGTGGATAATAAACATTTACTTTTCATAGGGATATTGGTCAAGGTTAGACTCTTCAACATAAATCCTTTCAGGTTTCACTTACTGTTAGTCCATCGTTTCCATCTTTCCCAGGAGGACCTGCGTAGCCCTTGCTTCCCTTGATGCCAGGGACGCCTGGTAATCCAGGTGGACCTTCGGGACAACTGGTACACAACTCCTGAAGGAGCCAAATTACAATTAAATCCGAAAGTATTTAGAATTATTACACAGAGCAGAAGAAGTTACCCAATCTTGGTGCCTACCAATCCTCTCAGGGTTGAAGCCACAGATACATTAATTTTAGATTCATATGGTAAGGAACACCACAGAATCTCCTGAAGTTTCTCCTCACATTTACAAAATAATTAATTATGTCAGTAGAAATCTTTTAGGCTTTTCAGCTAAATCAATGTTTTGAGTAAGGCAGAGATAGCCATCAGCATGCCTGACAATGATGACAAAATGACGGTGATAGTGTTGTTGTTGCTAGTTTTATAGAATTATTGAATCATTGTAACATAGAAAAAACTTATTCAGTCCATCAAATCTTGGCTGACTCTGTACAATAATTCAACAGTTCATTTCCTATCGCAATGTAAATCACTCAATTTCACCTTAAGCTTATGCCCTCTAGGTTTAGAATCCTCTACCCTGAGAAAAATAAGTGAATGTTAACTTTATCCATGCCCATCATAAGATTACCCCACAACCTTAAAGCTTCAAAGCATATATCAATCTATTCATCCTTTCCCTATATGTCAAACCTGTAAATCTGGATAACATGTTGGTGAATCTCTTCTGTACTCTTTTCAACTTAATGACATTAAAATTCTCCCCACATAGCTCCCAAGATTCTGCCTATTGCACCTACATCAAGAAGATTAATTTCCTTAGTTTGTTGGGTACTTGTAAGTAGTTTGAAACAATCTTGTGATGTCAAAATATATTTGATTTGATAATGTGCAATATTTCAAATAGTTAATATTTTTAGAGTATTTTTAGCAATTTTAAAATGGGTTACTCATTCTGGAGGATTGAACAATTTCCCTTACTCGTGCTAATTTTCAGATGGATTAATTAAATATTTTGAATGATTCCTCTCTCACTGTTCCCTCACTGTGATCACTGCTGCTCTCATCCAAACAAGGATCCTGACCCAAAATATTGCCTATCCATTTCTTCCCAAGATGTTGACTGACCAGTTGTGTTCGTGCTGCACTTTGTGTTTTGATCATGGTTAAAATACATCAAGAAATACTTTGAAAAGGAAAGGAACAAATACTTCACATTCCATTGATTACTTTTAACAATTAGGCAAATAGATTTTAGCAAACACTAACTGCTGCAATTTGAAGTCAATTTTCAACACAATTACGCAACTACTTCCAAATACCCAACCTTTCCACACTAAACTGAGAAGAAGTCCAGCAAAATTCTGAAAAATGCAGGGTCCATCAAATCAGAGATTAAAGCTAAAAAAGAACCTATAAATAATGTAACTACATTGAAAATTCAGTGAACTTTTATTATCAGGCTATTTCCTTAATGTATTATTCTGCTTTTAATTTCTGGAGCTGACTGACCAGGTGAAAATTTCTCTTTGGAGAATTGAAAACATATTGTCAAGAATATTATTGCTCAGATATTTCAAGATTCAAGATGGGTTTATTGTCACATGTACCATAAGGTACTGTGACATTCGAGTTACCATATGGCCACACCAAGTGAAAAGCAGTAAGGCACACAACCAAATAAAATAAAAATTAACATAAACATCCACCACAGTGGCTCCCCACATTCCTCACTGTGATGGAACTGTGATAAAGTTCAATCCTCTTTCTTTTCCGCGGTCGGGGCAGTATTTTTGAGTGATTACCACAATATGCTCTGTGCAGTTTTGCAATCAACTGCAGATAGGAGGTAATTTACCATCACACCTCCTTAAACAGCTGCCTAAACCCCCCTTCCTGTTTTCCTTCAGCAGTTCATTAACATGCACTTTAGCTTTCAACCTCCTGGAATGAAAATTAGAATACAAGCATCTTTCTTGAGAGCAGATCATTCACACTAATAACACAAATAATCAATTTTTGGCAATATTCATATTCTTTCATTGTGCAGAGTGAATGATATCCTACACAATTCTTGATAATCTAATCATATAGCCAGTTATTGATATTCAACATTATCTTATGATCAATAAGATTAAGATATAATTGTACAGGATCTATCATAGAATAATATTTAATCAATCCCATGCAACGTTATTACAAAACATTTCATTAACTCAGAATAATAGTGAGAGAGTAATGATAGGAAGGAGAATCGAATCAGTAAGGAAAGAATATAGTGGCCCATTTTTCAATATTGTTATTGAAAAATCGAAGCGTGGGAGCTTCAGAATATCAGAGAAAGCAAGAACTTTACCAAATCCTGCTTGATACTTGTCCCGACTATTTTTTGTTAAGATTATTTGGAATAGGTTTTTTTATAGGATAAGGTGATTCACTAATATAATGGAATGTGTACTTCAGGGAATTAGTGTCAGTTTGTGTGTCTCCATTAACCACAACAAGCAGTTTATGACATGGCCAAATCACAATGAGAGTTTAACTTTGCATTGGGCCAACAATCTCACATTGTCGAACTCTAACACCCAATATTCAGATTTGGACTTTTCCTCCCATGTGGTCACTCTACAAGACCACAGAACTACTCACCTTAGCCATGTTTTCTACCTCTCTCCTGGAAGTAAGAGGTAATAAGGCCTGTAGGTCAGAGCATACCATTGCATTATTTTTATCAATTAAATCATTTTTTGAATCAAATCATTCAGGCATTGAATATGGTAAAGTTAGCATCTTCAGTTTGTTGGTGAGATGCTATTAAAGTTGTTTAAAGCAGAGATGAAGAAGAGAAAAGGTATGCTGGCAATCAAACATTAATATTACTGTTTGGAGCTGTGACCTCACTCTGCCACTTTTTTTTAGAAATTGATTAATTCAATAAAATCTATACATAACTAAAACTCTGATCTTGTGCTTCCGGTTTGCGCGTTTTTTCTATTTGCGCAAAAACGGTATGCGATAGCACTACACTTTTTTGTCAGCTTACTCACCATTCTCCTGTACTGCGGATGCAACAAGTTTAGTTCTGATTGGTAGTATATTGTAAAAGTTAGCGAGGTTTAAAAATCGTAAAAACCGTATGTGCACAGATCGATCTCTTCTCCTGCCAGTCAGAGCCATGCGGATTGGTCTCTTCTCCTATCATTCCCCAGGATGGTGCACCCCTTCCTGCGCCATCACGTCTTTACTGGAGCTGAGGATGTCTCCAACCGGACACAATTTTCAGAGGGACCGGAAGCAGCCCAGCCCGGTGTGGAGTCGGAGATGTCGCCAAACGGAAAGTCTGATCGCGGCAGAGGAGAGTGTCCAGCGCCTGCTGCGAGTCCCAAACGCACTGCAAATGTAACGACCCGCAGCTCCAGCCCCTTCCCCTCTGGTCCCCCTCACTGGCTCCTGCCCCCCTCCCCCGTGATAACCCCCTCTCCGCCATGGCTCTTCCCCCGTCTTTTCTCCGAGCTCTCCCCCTCCCCCACACCCCCCGCTCACACGCCGGCATGGCCGTAGCTGCTGGTGCTTCCAGGCTGAGCCGAGGATCCGAGGCCTGGCTCTGAGGGCTCCGATGGCAGTTCTCCTCCAGGGCACGCAAGAAGGGAGAGGAGCGGCAACCTCAAGATCATGGGGAAGTGAGGAGGGAGTGTGGGGGAGGAGAGGGGATAGAGGGAGAGGAGGGGAGTAGGGAAGGGAGAGGAGTTATGGAGGGAGTGGGGGAATGACTGAGGATAGGGAAAAGGATAGGGAGAGGGAGGTGAGGGAGGGATTGGGGGAGGGGAGGTAGAAAGGGGAAAGAAAAGGGAGGGTGAAGAGGAGGGGGAGAGAGTGCTTGGGATGAGGGGAAATGAACTGCACCAATGCAGTTGGGGGCTGTGGGTGAGTGGTGGAATATTGCGTTGGGGGACCAAGCCTCCTGCGTGACAGGGACCGAACGGGTACCACTCAGTCTAGTGCTGCACTAAAATGTTGAATCCCTCTAATCTTCTCAACCATGGATATGTGGATGTGATTATAGGAGCTTTCACAGATTCTTACAGTATCATAAATGTCCATTTTGGGCATGGATTTCCAAGGAGCATGTGCATTTTGTTGTGTATCCCACCTATCAGTGAATCCAAATGTGATCTGTTACAATTTATTAGTCAAAATGTTATATGAAGGCAAAATATAGGTGCATGCCTAATATGAAATCAGCTTCAATGTGATATCAGCTTCAATAAAATTTGGAACTGTGGCCATTTTTGGATTTAATTAAATTAATGGTAGCAATCTCCTTTGGTTCTTCTTCAGTGCCTTTTAAGAACCTGAACAGAGTATTGGGTAATAGAGGAACAAATCAACAAAGTGTTTTATCTGATTCATATATGAAGAGTTACCGTCTGTGAAGTCACAATAAGAAATAAATGAGGAAGGGCAAACAATGTCACCTAATGACCATTAGAAATGTAAACAAGGCCAAGGGGAAGAAAATGCCTCAATGTACTAAGGCCAACCATACCCGAGGAAGACAGAGTAAATGCAAAAGGATAAAGTGTGAAAAAGCAAGTGAGACAGAGATATAATGACAGATCATGCGAGAGAGTAATCAGGGTAGTGTGTATATACGTAACATCTCAGCTAACATACAGGTTCTCCTGGAGGTCCTGGTTCTCCTCTTGGACCGGGTAATCCCTGCAAAACAAACCACAAACATTTTCACAAATAGCAGTAACATTTCTTCTCGTGAAGCAATTCCAAAATATTGCAGGATGCAGTAAAATCTTGTGAAGAGACAAGTTCACACTATAAATGGTTCAAAGGTGGTGGTGGGAAGGATATATAACAGAGTGGTTCAGGTAGTTGCCTCAGTTACATCCATATATTACCCTAATAATGCTGGCCTTAATAAAATAGTTCTCACTGGCAAAAAGAGAATTGAAGGGGAAAGGAAATAACTGCATCCTTCAATGTTGGACATTATACTTTATTTGCTTAGAAATTAATCTAAGTGAGTAGCATTAAATGTGCTATTTAGTGACAACCATTTTGTTTTTCTAATTCCTCTCCTAAATTCAAATCCATTGCATTTGTAGCATTTGTTATACAATGTGTTCATCAAAATTGACCAAACATATTCAGTTTTAATCAGTTTTACTATTACTTTTATTTAATTGTATGGCAGTTATTAAGATTGAAGATACTTTCTCCCCCCCCCCCCCCCCCCCCCCCGCCCCCCCCCCCCCCATTCAATTGGAAACCTAGTCCAGGATACATGTCCAATGGCTTTGGAAACCTTTGGTTCCTCCCATATGTTTGATTTCCTCTTTTATTGATGCACATTAAAATTGTCGTCAGCTGTAAGTTAAATACAAAATTCAGTAGACGCTGAGTGCGGGTACAATATTTTGGTCTAGTGTGGTGAAATCAAAGTGGGTGACAGGAAGTTGAGTGCAACATGTAAATAGTTCCATATTATGTATGAAGTTCACACAAATAAGGACAGATTTCTACTGCGTACAGCGCTAACAATGAATATCAAGGGTGTGCCCCTCTTACATGTGCTCAAATATCTAAAACATTCACGCAGAGTTCCTGAAAATTAGGAGCAAGCTTGGTAAATTAATGTCTTTCCCTCTCCTAACCCATATGGAGCAGAAGATGCACTTACATTGACAAATGATTGGGCAAGTGTTAAGCATAATGAATGAGAGGTTAGGAACACATGTCTGAGGAAAGTATTCCGATAAAAAACATGCCCAATTTACTATTGTTTTAAAAAGAAAACTGCCTTATGTAAGAGTCATGTAGAAGATTTTGGGTGGGTTTACTTTCAGAAAAAAATCAATTTTATAATGATCAACTACTTTGACTGGAGAATGGTGGAAGATTTAATTAAATGTGGAAACAGAGCACTCACTCTGTATACCATACTTGTTTTAACCCACCCTGATTAACATTTTCTTTCTCAAAACAAAAATGGAATTTGGGGGAATTAATCAATTATCTGTTTAGTTGATCATGACAATAAGCTGTATTAATTCATAATCGCTTTCCCCCTACCATCCTCCCCAAATAATAAGCTAAAACCAAATTTATATTTGTATGTGGTATAGTGTAACTTTCATGTTTTTGGGAGGATAATACATATCTTAATGAAATTAATTTTGGCCTTTCTTGCAAATACTAAATTGCATAATTTTAATCTGACTTTCTACTAAACATCACTCCTAATTTACATTTATTTTCACATCTGTGAGAGGTTGGGCTGGTGTACGATGTACACAGTTATCAAAAGGCAGAATTATTCCAATGTAAAGAGAGACACTTCACTTTTTAAAAGTCTTTTCTTTCTGTTAGTAACTCCATTTGGATCTCCCTGTGCTACTGCAGATACAGTATTACCAACTGAAACAAAGAGTGACAGGTTAATAGTACTTGGGTCTCACTAAGTGCCACCGAATGTCTACAGTGGGTGGGGTTCATGGGCGTCTGTATGGCTCGTCTTCATTTGTGATTGGTAATCAGGTATAAAATCTCTTTCTGAGTTGGGTCTTTGGAATGAGTTAATGTTACTCTTATTGAATTATTTTCAGCTGAATTTCAGCAAGACTTACATCATTTCCTGGGGGACCAAGATAGCCTCTGAGTCCAGGCGAGCCTCGTGGACCCTGGAAATTAAGGTATTCTTTTGTTAAAAAACAACTAAACCACTTAATTCAAATAATAACATTAACAAAATACTGCTGAGCCAATATAAACATACCTGCAAGCAAGCCTCACATTAAATTACTGTGCACGCACCTTATTTGACTTTCTGAAACTGATCTTTTAAGTACAACCTGAAGCTGATATACAGTTCCTTCCTACACATGTAATCAAAGTGATTGCTTAAAATGGTAAAGGGCTTTGATAGTACAGCAACCAGGAGGCTTGTCTTCATGTGAAAACAATAGAAAACACTGGAAACACTTAACAGTTCAAACAGTGTCTACAGGAAGTGACAGATTTTAACATTTAGAATGCTCAACATGAAATATCAATTACCCTTGCTGAGTGCTTCTAGCAATTTCCGAATTACAGCATCTACAGATATTTTTTTTGTTTTCAATTGCTTGAGGTTGGGGATCCTAGAACAAGGAGACAATTTTAATATCAGAGGAATTAAGGCTTTCTCATTAATTTTTACAGGATCTGGTTGTTACTGGCAAATGAGAATGTATTGTCCATCGTTACGTATCATTGGGAAGGTGGTGGCAATTGCTTTCAGGAGCCACTGCAGTCCTTGCAATGCAGATATTTTAATGAAGATAAGTGATCTTGAGCATTTAGATCAAATGATGATAAGTAAACACTTATAGAGTTACAAGTCAGGATAATGTGTCTTGCAGGTTAATGTAAGGATAAAGTAAACAAAATTAGATGTAAGCAGGATGGGTGGTTATTTGTAGGCACAGGCTACGTGGGCCAATGCACCTCTTTCTGAGCTATTGTGTCTCTTTGACTCTATGGTCTGTCTTGAAACGTGCATGTGGTTGGATACCTATGAATAATTTTTGAAACCAAGATTACAGCATCACAGTATGGTCATAGCATGGAAAGAGGTCATTAAATTGCCAAATCAATACCAACTTTAAGAAAGTGCAATTCATTTCAGATATTTATATAGCTTATTTTTGATAATAGTGACATTTTTTAAAATCAGTTCTTTAATGATTTTTAACACCTTTGTAAGATCTCCTTGCAAACTAACCTGTTGCAAGTTGAATCATTCATGTAGATTTATCTATCTATCTATTTATTTATTTATTTATGTATCTATTTATTTATTTATTTATTTTATTATTTATTTCGAACAGAATAAAAGAATAAAAAGCAAGTGTGAAAGCATACAAAAAACAAAACAAGAATATTTATAAAGTGTCATAAACAATATCTATAAATAAATGAAATTGTATGTGTCCGAAAAGGAGCAGGAAGAAGCCAAAGCTTATTAATTCCCACCCCTTATTCAACTGCTTATAATTATCTTATACAAATTTAGCAGCTATATGTACACCATATGTACACCAGCCACTATATGTACACCAAATTATTTACATTTATACACTAATCAAATATTTACAAAGCCATACAAAATAGAAAAAAAGAAAAAGAAAAGAAAAAACCCTCATATACTATACAGTATCTTAGTCATATATACAACCCATCACTCTATAATCACCCTTCCCAATACAATCAGTATAACAAATATCCCACTCACAATCACCTATCCTCATCCCAATATCCTTTTAAACAAGTGTTTTTGTACATCTTTTTAAACTGAATTATGCTTGTGCTAAGTTTTATCTCCTGTTCCAGACCATTCCACAAATTCACACCACAGATTGCTATGCACATACTTTTAAGAGTTGTTCTGACATTGAGTTTTTTTAAATTATGTTCCCCTCTCAAATTATACCCACCCTGTCTTTCCATAAACAGTTTTTGTATATTTCTTTATCAATCTATCTACAAACTAAAATTATTTTTCCTGGAATATTTTTGGTAAATCATTTAGGCATCATTTCTTAAGACTAATGTTCTTCCAGATGTGTAGCACCTAGCACTGGAAACATGACCCCAATTACGACTGATCCAGTGTTTTATAAATGTTCAGCCTGACTTCCATTCTCCGTTCACAAAGGACAGGATAGTACTAGTGTACAGGTGATCCTTGGTTGGTTTGGACTCATTGGGCCGAAGGGCCTGGTTCCACACTATCTCTAAACTAAATGGAGTACCAATTAGTTATATAGTAACTGAATGATGAAACAGTCCTCTATCTTCTGTTGAATGTAATGAAATGTAATATACACATGTAATACACAATAATGTGCTCCCACCAAAGTGACTGCACTCTTTTTGTTTCCAATCTCTACCATATTGCCACATTTGAGGAATCTTAGAGGACTTTTTTCTTAATACTGAAGTAATCCAATCTTTGACTAACAGTGCAATACCTCCTTACCTTTTAAACCCATCTATCATTAAAAATTGCTATACCCTGTGAAGCTGGTCCTGCCCATTCTTCAACCATGTCTCAGTGATGACAACAATATTGTGGACCCCTGGGATAATTAAAGCTTGAACATGTTATCCTTCTTGCATAAAATAGATGCATTTTAGCTTTGAATTCCCTTGATGTGCACTTATTGGCCCATCTACTGGATTTATGAACTATTTCTCTAGTAGGTGATTGTACATCCCTATCAGAATAGCTATTCTGAGCACATTTCCCGAATAGTACAAACAAGCCGCCCAGCAAGGATTCAAATAAATTAACCCCCCCCCCCCCCCCGAACGTACCTTACTCTAACCTCTCCCCCCCTGAACGTGTAGCCCTCCACTCACTCTGCAACAACCCAGACTGGGTGATCAAACCTGCCGACAAGGGAGGTGCCGAGGTAGTTTGGCGCGCTGATCTCTATTGGTCTGAAGCCAGGCGCCAACTCTCAGACACCTTCTCCTACTTATCCTTGGACCATGACCCCACAGACGAGCACCAGGCTATTATCTTAAACATTATCACTGGCTTCATCACTTCCGGCTCCCTGCCCTCCCAAGCCTCCAACTCATCGTTCCCCAGTCACTCACGGCCCGATTTTACCTTCTCCCCAAAATCCACAACCTGACTTTCCTGGTCGACCCATTGTTTCTGTTTGTTCTTGTCCCACCTAACTTACTTCCACATACCTCGACTGCATCCTATCCCTCTTGGTGAAATCCCTCCCTACCGATGTCCAAGCTACCTCACACGCTCTTCGTCTCCTCCATGACTTCCATTTTCCAGGCTACAGTCCCTCATCTACACCATGGATGTCCAGTCACTCTACACCTCCATCCCCCACCATTAGGATCTTAAAGCCCTCCGTTTCTTCTTCGACCGCAGAACCAACCAATCCCCGTCTTCCGATACTCTATTCCGCCTAGCCGAGCTGGTCCTTACCCTCAACGACTTTTCATTTGACTCCTCCCATTTCCTCCAAATCCAAGGTGTAGCTATGGGCACGCGCATGGGCCCCAGCTATGCCTGCTTCTTTGTAGGGTACGTCGAACAATCTTTGTACCGTGGCCCTATCCCCGAACGCTACCTCCACTACTTAGACAACTGCATTGGTGCTACTACCTGCACCCATGCAGAACTCACTGACTTCATCCATTTCACCACTAACTTTCATCCGGCACTCAAATTCACCTGGACAATTTCCGATATCTCACTACCATTTCTTGACCTCACTATCTCTGTCGCAGGTGACAGACTACTGACCGACATCTACTTCAAACCCACTGACTCCCATGGCTAACTGGACTATACTTCTTCCCACCCTGCTTCCTGTAAGGACTCTATCCCCTACTCCCCATCCCAACACTAGTAACAAGGACAGAGTCCCCCTTGTCCTCACCTTACACCCTACCAGCTGTCACATACAACAGATAATCCTCCGACATTTTTGCCACCTCCAACGGGATCCCACCACTGGCCACATCTTCCCATCTCCTCCCCTTTCGGCATTCTTCAGAGACTGCTCCCTCCATAACTCCTTGGTCAATTCTTCCCTTCCCACCCAAACCACCCCCTCCCCTGATACTTTCCCTTGCAACCGCAGGAAATGCTACACTTGTCACTTTACCTCCCACCTCAACTCCATCCAAGGACCCGAGCAGTCTTTCCAGGTGAGGCAGAGGTTCACCTGCACCTCCTCCAACCTCATCTATTGCATCCACTGCTCTAGATATCAAGTGCTCTACATCGATGAGACCAAACGTAGGCTTGGCGATCTCTTTGCCCAAGATCTCCGCACAGTTTGCATTAACCAGTCCAATCTCCCGGAGGCTCAGCACTTCAACACCCCCTCCCATTCCATATATGACCTTTGTGTCCAGGGCCTCCTCCGTGGCCAGAGTGAGTCCCTCCGCAAATTGGAGGAGCAGCACCTCATATTTCACTTGGGTAGTTTACACCTCAGCGGTATGAACATTTACTTCTCCAATTTCAGGCAGTCTTTGCTTTCTCCCTCCTTCCCCTCCCCTTCCCAGCTCTCCCATAGCCCACTGCCTCTTCTTTCCTTTTTCCCGCTGCCCCCCCACCCCTTCATCAGTCTGAGAAAGGGTCTCGACCCGTCGCCTATTCCTTCGCACCATAGATGCTGCCTCACCCGCTTGGTTTTTCCAGTATTTTTGTCTACCTTCGATTTTTCCAGCATCTGCAGTTTTTTCTTAAATTAATCAGTATACAACCCAAACAAATCTTGGAACTTAAACATTAATAAACGATAATAGACAATAGACAATAGACAATAGACAAAAGGTGCAGGAGCAGGTCATTTGGACCTTCAAGCCAGCACCGCCATTCAATGTGATCATGGCTGATCATCCACAATCAGTACCCTGTTCCTGCCTTCTCCCCATATCCCTTGACTCCGCTATCTTTAAGAGCTTTATCTAACACCCTCTTGAAAACATCCAGAGAATCGGCCTCCACCGCCCTCTGAGGCAGAGAATTCCACAGACTCACAACTCTCTTTTTGTGAAAAGTATTTCCTCATCTCCGTTCTAAATGGCTTACTGCTTATTCTTAAATTGTGACCCCTGGTTCTGGAACATGTTTCATGCCTCTAGCGTGTCCAAACGCTTAATAATCTTATATGTTTCAATAAGATATCCTCTCATCCTTCTAAGCTCCAGTGTATACAAGCCCAGCCACTCCATTCTATCAACATATTACAGTCCCACCATCCTGGGAATTAATCTTATGAACCTATGCTGCACTCCCTCAATAGCAAGAATGTCCTTCCTCAAATTTGTAGAGCAAAACTGCACACAATACTCCAGGTGTGGTTTCACTAGTGCCCTGTACAACTGCAGAAGGACTGATAATTGATACTGAGGCTTTATAAGGCATCGGTCAGGCTTCATTTGGAGTATTGTGAGCAAATTTGGGTTCCATATCTGGGGAAAGATGTCCTGGCTCTGGAGATGGTCCAGAGGAGGTTTATAAGAATGATCCCAGGAACGAGTGGGTTAACATATGATGAGCATTTGATGGCACTGGGCCTGTACTCGCTGGAGTTTAGAAGAATGATGGGGACCTCACTGAAACGTACCAAATAGTGAAAGGCTTGAATAGAATGGACGTGGAGGCGATGTTCCCATTGGTGGAAGAGTCTAGGACTAGAAGTCATAGCCTCAGATTAAAAGGACCGTTCCTTTAGGAATGAGACAAGGAGGAATTTCTTTAGTCAGAGCGTGGTGAATCTTTGGAATTCTTTGCATCAGAAGGCTGTGGAGGCCATCAATTGATGTTTCTAAGGAAGAGATAGATATATTCTTGATTAGTGCAGGTGTCAGGGGTTTTGTGGAGATCTCAGGAGAATGGGGTTAGATCCGCCATGATTGAATGGCGGAGTAGACTTAATGGGCCTAATTCTGCTTCTATCACTTATGACCATACAATAATACTTGACACAGTTGAATCTTCAATTCTATCTTTCACAACAAAATATTGTGTCTTACCGGATGACCTAATTCACCTTGTAGTCCAGTAGGGCCCTAGACAGGAAGAAATAAAATCTCATAATTATTATCTTTTTCCTAATATGGTTATACATGTACAGTATTTGTCATTTTTCATGGACCCTATTCTCTGTTCAGTGATCAACAAATGGATCACGTGGAATCTACCCATACATGATTGTTAAAGGAACATAATTGGTCAACATTCCATTTTCTCCCATATTTCTGTAAACTAATTCACAATAATTTAAACTAGAAAACGTATTTCAACGGTTACTGTTTGACTAGGATTGTCAGAGGCAAGCACAATATGATTGTGCCTAATGTATACAGTAGTTAGATTGTAACTGAACTGTTTGCAAAAAACAATACCATTGTACCTAGTTATATGTGAAAATGAAGAACCATTGAACGAGTCTAAACAGATATGTGTTTAAAACATTACAAAATCAACATTTAACTGAATCGTGAGTATTTACAGTGATTATATAGTTTTAAATTCTGTCTCCTGATAAAGGCTACTTACATTAGGTTCTTTGCTCCAAATTTTGGTGACCCCAATAGTATAAATCTAGCATCAATCCAAAGGTGACCAGAATTAAGTGAAGGATGCTTTATTTGAGGAAGCATCTTCACACTTCTGCACAAATTTTATTTATTTTGTCCTTAAACTGTGTAGCTTTTGTATGAGTTGAAAGATGTTTCTTTTTCCTCAAAAATTATAAAGGCATCCAGAAAGTTTCAGCTATTAAAGGGTTCTTTGGTTTTAAAAATGTTGTTGAAATAACTGGGTCATAGAAGAAGTGATTGTCATATCATCAGAACAGAATTTACATACAGTTTAATAGTCTGCACTGATAATGTGCTTGGGTCTAGAAAAGGGCAATATATTATACAATATCTATATAGTACTAAAACTCTCATCTGGACCACTGCATTCCTGTCTGCATTGTAATGAAATTTGCTCAAAAACGATCCCCCATCGCGTTACGATTTTCCGCCACCTTACCCACAATTCTCCTCTGCTGCAAGTCAAATAAGTTTTGTTCTGATCGGTGAAATACTACAAAAGTTATGAAGGTTTTGAAGGTTCCCCATCTCCCACAGCACCACCTTCCACCACCCCTCTTCCCCACACCCTCTCCCCCATACCCCCCCCCGCATACCCACACACTCCCCTCCCCCACTCCCCTCCTCCACCCCAACCTCCCCCACATCCCAGCACTCCCCAGACCCTCCTCCACTCCCCCACACCCCCACCTCCACAAACCACCTCCCCCCACATCCCCCTCCCCCTCCCCCCACACCTCCTCACCGCCCCCCCACCCCAGCCCCCCTCCCACACACCCACAACTTCACCACCCCAACTCCCCCACCCCCAACGACCCCACCCCCTCTCCTCACCCCCTACCCCTCCCCACTTCCCTCCCCCACACCCCCTCACCACTCCCCATCGCCCCTCCACATCCCTCTCCCCCACACCCCCCCACACCCCATCCCCCACTCCTCCCACCCCCTCCCCCGCCCCCCACACCCCCCACCCCCACACCCCCCTCCAAAACACCCCCCAACAACACCCATCAACACCACCCTCCCTCGCCCATATCCACCTCCCCCTCCACCACCCCCCCCTTCCCCACCCACCTTCCCCTCCCACACCCACTCCACACCTCCCTCCCCCACACCTCACTCCCCCACACCTCACTCCCCCACACCCCCACTCACCCACACCCCCACACACTTCCCCCTCCCCCACCCCCTGCACTATAGCCCAGCCGGCGGCCGAGCTGATGGCTGGAGTCTACAGCCAGAGCCGGGCCGAGTACGAGAACCAGGTCGAGTTCTAGGCCCTGCCGCTGCTCTATGACCTGGGTAGGTGCTGGGGCAGGGAATGGGAGTGAGGGGAGGTGGATGATGGAAATGAGGAGGGGTGGGGGTTGGGGTGGTAGAAGGAGATGGGGAGGGGGGGTGTGGAGGAGGGAGATGGTGAGGGGAGTGGGGTGGAGAGGAGAAAGATCCTGGGGAGGTGAGGAGGGAGAGTGTGGGGAATGAGGGAGAGGAGGGGGTAGGGAGGGTAGTTGCCACATCTACACTCACTCTCTCGCCTCCTCCCTCTCTATCCTACTTCCCCCTCTCTACCCCATCACTATCTACCCTCACTCCCACCCTCTATACCCCCCACCCTCTCTACACCCTCCTTCCCTCCATCACCCTCTACCCCATTCCCCCGCTCTCTCTACCCCATTCCCCCTCTCTCTCTACCCCATCCCTCCCTCCCCTCTATTCTCCCTCTCCCCTCCCTCTCTTACCCCTCCCCATCCCTGTCTACCCCTCCTCCACCCTCTCCTTCTCTACCCCCATCCCCCTCCCTCTCTGCTCCCGCTCCGTCTCTACCACCCCTCCCTCTCTACCACCCCTCCCTCTCTACTCCCCTCTATCTCTTGGGATTGAAGAGGGAGGGTGAAGAGGAAAAGGCGGAAGTGCTGGGGTATGAGGAGAAATGAGCCGTGCCTGCGTAGTTGGGGGCTTTGCGTGAGTGCTGCAATACTGCGTTGGGGGAACGGCTTGCATTGGGGGAATGGTTGAGTGGTGGAATCTTGCGTTGGGGGAGCAGACCCAACGGGTCTGCACTTGGTCTAGTAACATATTTTTATTTTAGTTTAGTTCAGAGATACAGCACGGAACCAGGCACTTTGTCTTACTGATTCCATGCCGAACAGTGTTCCCCGTACACTAGCATTAGCCTGCATACTTGAGACAATTAACATTTTTTACCAAAGCCAATTAATCTACAAACCTGTACTTTTTTGGAGTGTTGGAGAAAACCAGAGCATCCGGGGGGGAAACACACACTGTCATGGGGAGAACATATCTGTACAAATAGCACCCATATTCAGGATCGATCCCGGGTCTCTGGTGCAGTGAGGCAGCAAATCTACAGTTGTGCCACCGTGCCTCCCCTTTATTTTGGAAGATATTAAATATGTACTGTCCATCCATGACTGTAATCTAGAAATATGCAGTATTGAGAGCTTACTGACAAAGGAACTTTCTTGATATTTGAAGAAAATATGAGTATTTTGATTCTAATGTGAATTTGTTCGGAAGATATTTTATCTGCACACAACTTTTGTTCCAACTGCATTTTGTCCACACTTTTGTTCTTGTGTAGCCACTAAAATGTATTTATTGCTTTCAACTATCAAAACCCTCCTGCCATCCTATCTTGTGGGAAGATGAGATGAATCTTGTTTTCTTTATTCCTCTATTAATCTCCATTTGTCAGTTTCTCTGATTCGGAGATTGAACACAACCCAAATTCACAAAAAGGCAGTAAAGTCGGGAAAGAGGGCTTCCTCCGTCATTGACTTCATATTCTGTTGAAATATTCAGAAGGTGCCCAGATACAGAAATAAATCCAAAAGTTGGCATTATCCTTTGCAACTACATTGTGTTTTCAAGCGTCATCCAACTATTGAGCAATATTTTCAATCAGTACTGATTGCTTCGATGGTGACAACATAAATTGCAACTGGCAGCAAATTGAAGAAAATTCTAAAGGTAAATCAATAACTGCTAGTAGAGCAGATCCAAAACTGACTAGAAGCACAAGGTCTGATTCAAATGCATTGTTGTATTTAGACACTGCAGCTGACTTTATAGGTCTGCCTTCAATAAAGGCAGTAGTTCCTAGTTATGGCAGTTGAACTGTTGAGTCTCTAGGAGGGATGATTGAGTTCATTTTCCTGTCATAATTATGAGCTATGAAGGTGCTCACACTTCAGAAAATTTGGGTTTGGGAATAAAAATCTTGTTATTCAATAAATAGTTTTATTATGTAAGCAGCCACACAAAAAAAGAAAAACATATTTTACCCTCTACTTGGGGCTTTGTGTCTTCACTCAGAGGTTAAATCAATTCTAGGTTGGCAGCGGTAGAGTTACTGCTTCACAGCAGACGACACCCGGGTTCGATCCTGACTATGGGTGCTGTCTGTACGGAGTTTGGACGTTCTCCCTGTGACCGCGTGAGCTCTCTCCGGGTTCTCCAGTTTCCTCCCACATTCTAAAGACATGCAGGTCTGTAGGTTAATTGGCTTCTGTAAATCACCCCTTGTGTGTAGGATGTGAAACTGAGATAACGTGGTGTACGGGTGATCGTTGGGTGGCATGGTGTCGATGGCCAAAGGGCCTATTTCTATGTTGTATCTCTGTAAATTGTCAATACGGAGACAATTTAAAAAAGTTTTGATGCCATCCTGGTTTAATATGTAATGGATTTGCGACAGGACACAGACAAAACTGCCTTGTTTCTTCAAATGTGTTGAAGTGGAGGAACCAATGCATGCAGAATAAATAGCTCATAAAATTTAGAATATTTTACCTTAAATCCCAAGGCAGACATGTTTATACAGTTGACTTATTTTTTATTCAAAAGTACTTTTTAACAATTTATTCATTAACTTACTGATGGTCCAGGGATTCCTTCACTTGGAGGTCCCCTTTCTCCGGCTAACCCTGGTATTCCAGGATCCCCTGGGTCACCCTGCAAGACAGACAAGAATTATTTGTGATGCCTTAGAAACATAGAAAATAGGTGCAGGAGTAGGCCATTCGGCCCTTTGAGCACCGCCATTCATTGTGAACATGGCTGATCGTCCCCTATCAATAACCCATGCCTGCCTTCTCCCCATATCCCTTGACTCCACTAGCCCCTAGAGCTCTATCTAACTCTCTTTTAAATCCATCCAGTGACTTGGCCTCCACTGCCCTCTGTGGCAGGGAATTCCATAAATTCACAACTCTCTGGGTGAAAACGTTTTTTCTCACCTCAGTCTTAAATGACCTCCCCTTTATTCTGAGACTGTGGCCTCTGGTTTTAGACTCGCCCAACATTGGGAACATTTTTCCTGTATCTAGCTTGTCCAGTCCTTTTATAATTTTATATGTTTCTATAAGATTTCCCCCTCATCCTTCTAAACTCCAGTGAATACAAGCCTAGTCTTTTCAATCTTTCCTCATATGACAGTCCCGCCATCCCAGGGATCAATCTCATGAACCTACGCTGCACTGCCTCAATAACAAGGATGTCCTTCCTCAAATTAGGAGACCAAAACTGTACACAATACTCCAGATGTGGTCTCACCAGAGCCCTATCCAACTGCAGAAGAGCCTCTTTACTCCTATACTGAAATCCTCTTGTTATGAAGGCCAACATTCCATTAGCTTTCTTCACTGCCAGCTGTACCTGCACGCCAACTTTCAGTGACCGGTGTACAAGGACGCCCAGGTCGCACTGCACCTCCCCCTTACCTAACGTAACCCCATTGAGATAATAATCTGCCCCCTTGTTTTTGCCGCCAAAGTGGATAACCTCACATTTATCTATATTATACTGCATCTGCCACGCATCTGCCCACTCACTCAACCTGTCCAGGTCACCCTGCAACCTCCGGACATCCTCTTCACAGTTCACACTGCCACCCAGTTTGTGTCAACGGCAAACTTGCTAGTGTTGCACCTAATCCCCTCTTCCAAATCATTAATATATATGGTAAACAGTTGCGGCTGCAACACAGAGCCTTGCGGCACTCCACACGCCACTGCCTGCCATTCTGAAAAGGACCCGTTCACTCCTACTCTTTGCTTCTGGTCTGCCAACCAATTTCCTATCCATGTCAACACCCTACCCCCAATACCATGTGCTCTAATTTTAATCACCAGTCTCCCGTGCGGGACCTTATCAAAGGCTTTCTGAAAGTCTAGATACACTACATCCACTGGCACCCCCTCATCCATTTCACTTGTCACATCCTCAAAAAAATCCAGAAGATTAGTCAAGCATGATTTCCCTTTCATAAATCCATGTTGACTTGGACTA
>NC_045959.1:89426214-89584955 GCF_010909765.2 Amblyraja radiata | reverse complement strand
TGGCGAGGAGGAGAAGAGGGAGGGTGGGTGAGAGGAGAAAGGTGGGGTTGGAGGGGAGGAGAGAGAGAGGGTAAGGGTGAGGGGGGAGAGGTGAGGGGAGGGGGAGAGGTGAGGGGAGGGGGAGAGGTGGAGAGCAGGGAGGGTGGAGGGA
Source organism: Amblyraja radiata (assembly GCF_010909765.2). Classification (NCBI taxonomy): domain Eukaryota; kingdom Metazoa; phylum Chordata; class Chondrichthyes; order Rajiformes; family Rajidae; genus Amblyraja; species Amblyraja radiata. The sequence goes on along the minus strand of NC_045959.1, from coordinate 89,584,804 downwards.
AGGGGGTAGGGGTGTGTGGAGGGGAGGGGGGTTTAGGGGAGGGACGGTGGGGGAGGGGATGGAGGGGAGGAGTGGGAGAAAACGATGGGAGAAAGAGAGAGGGGGGGGAAGAGGAGAGGGGGGGGAGAGGAGAGGGGGGAGAGGAGAAGTGGTTGAGGAGAGGGGGAGAGAGGAGAGGGGGGGAAGAGGAGAGGGGGGGATGAGGAGAGGGGGGAGAGGAGGGGAGAGAGGAGAGGGGGAGAGGAGAGGGAGGGGGAGAGGAGAGGGAGAAGGAGAGGAGAGGGGGAGAGGGGGGTGATGGGGTGTGCTGAGAGGGGGGGAGAGGAGAGGGGGGGAGAGGAGAGGGGGGGAGAGGAGAGGGGGGGAGAGGAGAGGGGGGGAGAGGAGAGGGGGGGGAGAGGAGAGGGGGGAGAGGAGAGGAGGGGGGAGGTGGGGAGAGTAGAGGGGGGGGAGAGAGAGTGCCTTTTTGTTTCAACCCAAACCCCCCAAACAACCATTTGCAGGCAGTGCATTTTTACTTTAACCATATTTTCATATTCAAACCACATTAAGGGTACTTACTCACAGTTGTGTGGACATGTGTTCAGTGTTGTTCACAGCTCAGAGAAACGTGACCCTCTGCCTTCCTCCAGCTTTCAGACTAATTGAGGCACACCACTTCCTGGTTTTATAGTCCATCCCCCCTGCCGCCAGCGGGGGCAGCAGAGAGAATGGGGAATTTTGTAAAATCATTAATATCTCTGTCATTTTTCATCGACTGGAAAGATCCTCGGCACACATGCGGCGGAGGGGGGCTCTGAGCGAGATGGCCAACAATGACGGCCATAGGTGGCGGCATTCTCTCGGAAATCGCAGCACAGATCGCCAAAACCGGTCAAGAACAGACTTTTAGTAATATAGATTAACACGCACTATGTAAGCCTCTTGCTCTATGATGAAAGGGAACTATTTATTCTATAGGCTGCTAATGAGCCATCAGCAATATCTTGAGACTATTGAATAACAATAAATAAACTATCTTTCATCTCATAGGTACATGTTAGAGCCACACCATGGGACTATTGAAGATCGTAAACCAATTGCAACTAACAAAGGATCTACCTTTACCAAAACTGAAGAAAGATCAGAATCTATGAGAAGTAGTTTTACTATCACTATAATACCTGTGGAAACGACAGATGGAATGAAAGGAAATGTATCTACTAGCAAGCAATTAGTATTTTGTTTGTTATGTGATGAAGTTGGTCACACCATATGATAGTGCCGAAGTTTCAAGATGAAAGAATATGAAGAAAAGATGGATTTCTTGAAAGAGAAGGGAATCTGTTTTGGATGTTTGAAAAAAGGACATATGGTGAGAGACTGTACGAGTCCTATAATTTATTATAAGTGCAGGCAATATCATCCTGAAGCACCTCACACTGTAAAGAACCCACCAGAGCAAATAGAAGATGAAGAACTGGAACAAATAGATGAAGAACTACCAAAACAAATGGAAGTGGATGGACTGGAGCAAACGGAACAGAAGGAGAAGCCAACTACTAGTGATGCTATCACCTCGCCTCAAGTAACTGCACATATTGGGGCCAGGGTTGAAGACTGTATATTTTCTATCTTACCAGTGCAGGTAAGGAATAGTAAGATGAATACGGTGTTGCAAACATATGCTTTTTTGGATCATGGAAGTTCAACTACTTTTGCACAGAAAACCTGACGAGAAGGCTGAACATCACAGAAGAGACTAAGATTTGATTGCGTACCATGACTAAAGATAAAGAGAGCAGGAGTCATTACAATACAAGTATGGAGATATCCAGTCTGGATGAAGATAATTTTATACCAATATCTGAAGTGTTTACACATGGAACCATGCCTGTTGGTCGTCAAAATATATCAAGACATGAAGACTTGAAACAATGGCCTTACCTGAAGGATGTCAAGATATCTGAAATAAATTCTAGTGTTGATCTACTTATTGGAATGAATGTTTTTAAGGTATTGGAACCTATACAGATTGTTAGAAGCCAAGCCGACTTGGATGGGTTATCTATGGCTCCTTGAGAAGAAATAACAAAAACAGGAATCAGAAGAACTATCTTTGAAGAAAGAACATTGCTGTTAATCAAATATCTACTGATAAATTAGAAAAGCCGGTGATGAAGCAATACAATCATGACTTCAATGAAAGTACCAATAAATAATCTGAAGAGATGTCGAATGAAGAGTTGAAGTTCATGGATATTATGAACTACTCTGTAAAGATTGATGGACATTATTGTCTGGACTTACCTTTCAAACAGAGAGGAGGTGCCTGGTAGACTCACTGTGGTGGATGTTAAATCTGTGTTCATTGTGTGTTTTGTTATTTTATTCTATGTTATGACTGCAAGGCACGAAATTTCGTTCAGACTGAAAAGTCTGAATGACAAGTATGGATACTTTGACTTTGATTTTGAAATCAAACCTAACGGTGAACTTTATTGCTAAAAATCCTGTTATTCTCTCGAAGGATTTTCACATTTCAACATTGTTGTTACAACACATCCATGAGTTGATCGGACATGGAGGAAGAAGTTTCATGCTATCAAAGCTTTGGACTGTTATGTGTTGGACTATATACTGGGTATCATGCCTGATTTTAAGGGTTTGGTGCGTACAGTACGACTTTAAACTATAAACGTTTTAATAAGATTAATAATCAAATTATGCTTGCTTCTAGAAAGTGAAAGTGAAGATGGAAGAATCGATGAAGAATTCTGATTGAGGATATATAGTGCATACTATTTTCCTCATTAGCATAGTGGTTGGTATCCCCGCCTGTCATGCAGGAGACCGGGGTTCAATTCCCCATTTTTTGCTTTTGATATATGTTAAGCCCTCATGGCTAATTTTTTGATGTTTATTAATAATTGCCTCGTTATATACTTGGAATAATTAAGGGCTGTACGTAGTGGCCATTAGGCTTATTTTGTGTAATTAATTATGGCATGTGTCTTTAAATTTTAGACTGCCTGTTATTATGTGGTTGGGATTTATTACATATTCTAGGGGGTGTTTGGAGCTAGAAGCTTATTTTTTAGTTTAGTTTTGCACTCACATGGGGAAGGTTAACTCTTTGACCATGTGACGTTTAACCAAGACACGAGGAGTTTCCTAATGTTTAAGCGATATGCTGGAGTTTGACAAAGATTAAAGTGTATGAGTCAGAGTATAAGGTTGGATGTAACTTATTGTTTTTCTTCAACAATAAAGAAACTATTAATCAAAAGACTGTGTTATGAAGGTTTATCTGTGAAGAAGCTCTGAAGGTCTCATGGAGAGTTCACATGCGTATTACGACATTCTCCTTAACCATGTAGTTCAACTTAGTGGCTAGAGGGAGTAATCTCTTGAACGATATAAAAAGCTGCCGCCACACTTACCTCGATGGAGATGCAATTTTTTTTCCATATCGTATCTCCGTCCGTACTGTAGCCTAATATCATGGAGTTGGCGACGTTTCATGGAGACTGACACAGCGCTCCAAGCCGCTGGAGTCTGTGGGACTTTAACATTGCGGAGCTTGCCATCCCTTTGTCGGGGATCGAAGCTCCAACCACGGGCCTGTGGACTTTACTATCGTGAATATTGTGAATATTAAATATCGTCTCTGGTAAGAAGAAGCCGACTCGGGAGCTCCATGCCGCAGAGAGAGTTTAAACCACCCCGACACAGGAGTCTCGATCACTCCGATGGGGGCTTAGATCGTCGGCTGCGGGGGCTTTGATCATCCCGACTGCGGATGGTTTGACTGCCCTGACTGCGGGAGAAAAAAGAGGAAGAAGATTAAACTATATTGCCTTCCACCACAGTGAGGAATGTGGAATCCATTGTGATGGATGTTTATGTTAACTTTATGGGGTTGTGTGTCTTGTTGCTTTTCACTTAGTATGGCTGTATGGTAACTCAAATTTCACTGTACCTTAATTGATACATGTGACAATACACTGACCTTGAAACCTCGAGAAGAGGGTACAGGAGCCTAAAATCTGTAGCGTCCAAGTTCAGCTTTTTCTCAACAACCATCAGGCTATTGAATGTTAAGAATCCCAAACTATGAACTGCGTTGATTGCAGTAGGGACTTTGGGCTTCGTTTTTGTTATTGCACAGTTGTTTTTTAAATTTATTGAACTACTTGTTTATTATGGTATCTACTGAGTTCTATGTTCATATACCTGTTGTGTTACTGCAAGTAAAATTTCATTGTTCCGCTTCAGGAGATATGACAATAAAACACTCTGAACCAGCCTGAAGAACCAGCCTGAAGGGTTCTCCATCCACCGCATTGACCATACCCTGGCATCTGGGAAAGGGAGAGGAGGGGGCGGGGCGTCTGCCTCATGGTCAACTCTGCGTGGTGTTCAGACGTGGCAGTCTTGTCCAACTCCTGCTCTCCACACCTCGAACACCTGGCGGTGAAGTGCCGTCCCTTCTACCTCCCGAGAGAATTCACCTCCGTTATCCTGACCGCGGTCTACATCCCACACCAGGCAGATGTCCGTCTGGCACTGGAGGAGCTGCACGCCGTGGTCAACAAACACCAGACGTCTTACCCCGAGGCATTTACCACCATTGCTGGGGACTTCAATAAGGCGAACCTCAAGAAATCACTCCCCAACTTCCACCAACATGTCTCCTGCTGCACCAGAGGACCTAACACCCTCGATCACTGCTACACCAACATTAAGAATGCCTATTGTTCTATCCCTCGCCCGCACTTCGGTAAGTCCGACCATACCGCGGTGCTGCTTCTTCCTGCCTACAGGCAGCAATTGAAGAGCGCACCCCCAGAAGTGAGGACAGCACAGAGCTGGTCGGGGGGGGGGGGGGGGGGGGGCAGAAGAACAACTCCAGGACTGTTTGGAGTCTGTAGACTGGGCAATGTTCAAGGACTCGGCAACGGACTTGAACGAATATGCCACAGTCGTTACAGACTTCATAAAGAAATGTGTGGAGGACTGCATCCCTACAAAAACCTTCCGAGTGTTTCCCAATCAGAAACCTTGGATGAACTTTGAGATCCGCACTCTCCTGAAGTCCAGACACAGGGCATTCACATCCAACGATACAGTGGCCTACATGAAGACCAGATACGACCTTGGTAAGGCCATCAAAAAGGCCAAAAGGGACCTGCTCCAAACTGGAGGACGAGACAGATGTTCGGCAGCTGTGGCAGGGCCTGAATGCAATTACCTCCTACAAGGCGAAACCAGGAGGCAGCTCGAATGTCGGTGTAACAGCACTCCCTAACGAGCTCAATGCGTTTTACGCACGCTTTGACAGGGAGAATACTGATGTGCCTTCCCGATCCCCCATTCGCTGTGATGGCATTTCAGTCTCAGTCACAGAGGCCGATGTCAGGAAATCCTTCAGAGGGGTGAACCCCCGAAAAGCACCTGGTCCTGATGGGATACCCGGTCGTGTTCTAAAAACCTATGCGGACCAACTGGCGGGAGTTTTTATGGACATTTTTAACCTCTCACTTCTGAGGTCTGAGGTCCCCACCTGCTTTAAAAGGGCATCAATTATACCGGTGCCCAAGAAGAGTAAGGTGACGTGCCTCAATGACTATCGACCAGTGGCACTAACGCCGGTGGTGATGAAGTGCTTTGAGAGGTTGATCATGGAGCAAATCAACTCCTACCTCGACAAAAACCTGGACCCACTGCAGTTCGCGTACCGCCACAACAGATCAACGGTGGATGCGATCTCGCTGGCCCTCCACTCCGCACTGGACCACTTGGACAACAAAAACTCATATGTCAGGCTGTTATTCATGATTGCAGCTCGGCATTTAACACAATCATCCCCTCCAAACTGGTTACCAAACTCGCAGAACTGGGTCTCTGCGCATCCCTCTGCAACTGGATCCTCGACTTCCTCATCCACAGACCACAGTCTGTTCGTATTGGTGGAAATGTGTCAGCCTCGATAACTATCAGCACGGGAGTTCCTCAAGGCTGCGTGCTCAGCCCCCTGCTGTACTCACTCTATACCCATGACTGCGTAGCGAACCACAGTGCGAACTCCATCATCAAGTTCGCTGACGACACCACTATTATGGGGCGTATCACTGATGGGGATGAGTCAGAATGCAAAAGACAGATCGAGCAACTGTCCATATGGTGCCAGCGCAATAACCTGGCCCTCAACACCAGCAAAACCAAGGAACTGATTGTGGACTTTGGAAGGAGTAGGAGGGGGACCCACAGCCCCATTTATATCAACGGGTCGATGGTTGAAAGGGTCAAGAACTTCAAATTCCTGGGCATGCACATCTCTGAAGATCTTTCCTGGTCCGAGAACACTAACACAATTATCAAAAAAGCTCATCAGCGTCTCTACTTCCTGAGAAGATTACGGAAAGTCGGATTGTCAAGGAAGACTCTCTCTAAATTCTACAGGTGCACAGTCGAGAGCATACTGACCGGTTGCATCGTGGCTTGCTTCGGCAATTTGAGCGCCCTGGAGAGGAAAAGGCTACAATAAGTAGTAAACACAGCCCAGTCCATCATCGGCTCTGACCTTCCTTCCATCGATGGGATTTATCACAGTCGCTGCCTCAAAAAGGCTGGCAGTATCATCAAAGACCCACACCATCCTGGCCACACACTCATCTCCCTGCTACCTTCAGGTAGAAGGTACAGGAGCCTGAAGACTGCAACAACCAGGTTCAGGAATAGCTACTTCCCCACAGCCATCAGGCTATTAAACCTGGCTCGGACAAAACTCTGATTATTAATAACCACTTTCTGTTATTTGCACTTTTCCAGTTTATTTATTCATGTGTGTATATATTTATATCATGGTATATGGACACATTTATCTTTTTTGTAGTAAATGCCTACTATTTTCTGTGTGCTTAAGCAAAGCAAGAATTTCATTGTCCTATACAGGGACACATGACAATAAACTCACTTGAACTTGACTTGACTCTTGACTTTTGACTAGGCAATCTACTCCAAAAAAAAGCCCACGCATTTCATCAAATCAATTCCCTCAAGAGCTCATATGTTTCTTTTATCATGTTGTCCCATGCTTTGTCCCATGACAAAATGTTGATCCCTCCTGCACAGTAATAGGCATGTGATGCTGTTACCTCTCTAACATCATCCATCCTTTTGTCAGCAGATGTTAATCCAATTCACTTTTTAAGCATGCTTCTTGACCCTAAATTAACTTTTCTTACTTTCCCTGAAGTCTATATTCTCAAAAACCTTTCATGCTAGGATGTCGTCCATAGATGGCAATGATCATAAGTTATTTGTAATTGCTAAATAAGCAAAGTCCTAAACTTTAAGGTCATTCAATGGGTGGGATTTTCTGACTGCACCAATGTTAGACTATTCATGGAGTCCACCATTGACACATGCGCTTGTTGCATTTCCAAAGAAGTTAGGCTTAAGAACCTGAAACTGTGGCAGTAATACCTGTAGAAGAAATATGGGGGAATCAGAGCATGCATTAATTTAGAAACAAGGAACTGCAGATGTTGGCTTATACCAAAGATAGACACAAGATGATGAAGTAATTCAGTGGTCAGACAATTTCTCTGGATCCGAAGGATGAGTGACATTTTGGGTCAGGACCCTTCTTCAGACTGAAGACTGAAGACAGAAGAAAGATCCTAACCCAAAACGTCATCCATCCTTTTTCTCCAGAAATGCTGCCTGACCCACTGAGGTACTCCAGCAACTTGTGTCTATCTCAAGCATTATTCTATTTACGTTTTGGTATTAATTGAGATTAGTTAACCAATTGCATTAAATATTTTTTAAATTCATAATACATTCTTCAATCTTGATTTATTGTTTATTGGTCATTTTTACATCTTTTTGAAATGCAAGTCCTAACAGATTTAGTTTAGTTTAGCTTATTGTCACATGTACCGAGGTAAAGTGAACATTTTTTTGTTGCGTGCTATCCAGACAGTGGAAAGACAATGCATGATTACAATCGAGCCATCCACAGTGTACAAGTACAGGATAAAGTGATTGACAAAGGGCAAGAGATTGTCAACTGCCATAGATATTTTCAGTGATTTTGTCAGTGGAGCTTGTTTGTTGTCATGTTATGGTGTTAAAATCACAAGAGAAAGGGCCTATTACTGAGCAGAGCCTCTCTATTCAGAAGATAGACACGGCAAGCTGGAGTAACTCAGCGGGACAAGCAGCATCTCTGGAGAGAAGGAATGGATGACATTTCGGGTTGAGATTCTTCTTATTTAGACCTGAACCTGTCCAAATCAGATTTTTGTTATTGAATAGTTGAGCAACAATCATGGCTGTGACTTGTGTGGGGAGTGATTTCTCCAGCACAATAAGCTGGTAGTAAATTTGAACACAATTTGAAGGTGACACTAAAGTGGGTGGTATTGTAGATAGTGAAAATGTTTATCAGAAATTACGAAATGATCTTCACCAGCTGGGTAAGTGAGCTGAGGAATGGTGCATTGACTTTCATGCAGGTTAGTAGGAGGTATTGTGTTGTGTTGAGACAATGACAATAAATTTGAATACAAGAATACAATACAATTGTATTTTGCAAAGTCAAACCAGGGCAGGATGTTCACAGTAAATGGTCAGGCCTTGGGAAGTGTTGTAGAGCAGAGATCTTGGAGAATAGGAACATAGAAAGTGGCATCACAGTTAGGATTTAAAAAAGCTAGGTCTAGGATTTAAAAAAAATACATTTTGACAGGTACATGGGTAGAAAATGTTTGGAGAGATATACAACATCGTGTTGTACTTCCGGTGGCAGCGCTGGTGCCAGCAGCCTCCACCTTCAGCCCGGTATCTTTTTGTTTTTTTGTTTTTTTAGTTATGTTAAAGTGTGTTTTTTATGTTTTTTTAAATGTCTTTATGTGGGGGAAGAGGGCACGGTAAGGGGGATACCGTCCTTCGGTCGCTTCCTGGAGAGGACGCGACTATTATTCGAGTCGCGTCCTCACCCCCCAGTGGCCTACCTACTGGATTGGCACGGCCTTTCCTGCCGGGATCGACCAGAGCTCCAGCAGCGGCGGGACAGCGCTGTAACATCGCGGGGCTGGCGATGCCTTACCGGAGGTCGCCGTCTGGAGCCCGGAGTGCTGGACCTGCTGCACCGACATCATGGAGCTGCGGTTTGCGGAGCTCCCAATGCGGGCGGCGCTGATCAACAACGCGGGGTCCTGCGACTCCGCCCGGCTCGGCCTGCGGACTCAGGAGCTGCAGACTCCGGCTGCGGGAGGCAGCTGATCAGGAGGTCCGGGCCGCTGAGGAGGAGGATTTTCACCATCGGGGATCGGCGTCGGCATTCCACCAGCCCGGCGTGAGGGCCTGAACATCGGGCCGCCCGGGGCGGCGACTGTGGGTGCTCGGAAGGCCCAGACCACGGATGAACATCTGGGAAGATCGGAGGGGAGGCTGGCTGAACTATGGTGCCTTCGTCACCTTGGTGCCACTGTGTTATGTTGTGTCGTGGACTTTCTGTGTTTGTGCTTTCTTTTTTTAATTCAATTTTATTTTTAATATGTTTTATTATTTATTATTTATTTATTTTTATGATACTGCCTGTAAGGAAAATTCATTTCGTTGTCTCTAATTGAGACAATGACAATAAATTTGAATACAAGAATACAATACAATTGTATTTTGCAAAGTCAAACCAGGGCAGGATGTTCACAGTAAATGGTCAGGCCTTGGGGAGTGTTGTAGAGCAGAGATCTTGGAGTATAGGAACATAGAAAGTGGCATCACAGTTAGGTAGCATGGTCTAGGATTTAAAAAAAAGACATTTTGACAGGTACATGGGTAGAAAATGTTTGGAGAGATATGGGACTAGATAGATGCCTTGGTCAGCAAGGACCAATGTCTGTTTCCATGTTGTATAACTGTGACTCAATGAGAAACAGGATTAATGATTTCAGTCAATGAACTTAAAGTGGAATGATTACGGTGAAAGGCCATCCACCTAAAACATGAACTCTGTTTCTCTTTTGCAAATCATGTCTGATCTAAAATGCTTCTAATATTACTGTTCTTATTTTGGAATTCCAGCATCTGCAATTTTCCTTTACTTTTTGTCTTTATCTGATAGTATAATTATGCACTATGATAGTTTTGCACTATGCTGCAGTTGAATGTGAGCAAAATATGTTTTATATGTGTTAAAAATATAGTCTAGATGCATTTGAATTCTTGAAAACAAAGGAGACATTATTTACATTATAAACATAATTATGAGACGCCCATTCCGTATCTTGAGTTGTTGATTTAGCCAATCACACTTTAAAAAATATCTAAGGCTGCTACAATTTGCCTCAGGAGCTTGTGAATTGAGAAAAGCGTTTCTGTTTCATTTTGCCATCCAGGATGCCTATTTGGAAAGTGGGTATTGGGCCAAAACCAACTCAACTTAAATAATTTTGTAATCCGCTGTTGTAAAGTGTGTAATTGTTCAGTGTTGAGAGTTGCAGGTGAAAGATGGCAATTTTAGAGCGCCATTGGTATCATTTTTACGGACATTTTTTTTTCTCTGAGAAGAATGGACAGAACTAGCTTCCAAACATTTGTTTTGCATCGGAATTAAAAGATTTAAGAGTTATTTTATTTGAGAGACAAATTTGTGGGTAGCTCACCAGTAGCTGCTGCCAAAATTGTCTCTTGGGAAAGGGAAATAGATTCCGCAGGCTAAGAGTTGACACTCATTCTAAACAGAGGGCACTGCACCATCTGTGGCACAAATGCATTCCATTTATTCAAGGCACAATGTGAATTGGAAAAGCTGACACTGCTTTTTAAGCCAACTAGCTTGGCACTAACACACAGACACCAGAACTACAGCAAGAGTCAGTTTCTATTAGTACAAAGGCTTTGCATACAAAGGCAGCTCTCGACAGGCTTCATCATGCTTCATTGAGTTTTTTCTTCATTCCCTCAGAGTCACACTATCAATTGGTATCAAGTAATTATAAAATGTACTTGCCACAGCAAGGATCGCAACCAGCTCTCAGGAGAATCTGTTCAGTTGTTTCAGGTCCTGCTTCATGCACATTTGGGTCTCTGTGTAGTTGCATTGCTTGGCATGCTGCTGTCAATTTCAAAGAAGCAGTAGGGGTAGCTGCTGCAGTGTGTGGTGTGTATAAGGTATAAGCCAGTTCACTGTTTCTTCTCTCTCGGCAAGGATGCAAAGGGCTTTAAGTTTAGATAATGTTTGAACAAATCCTACTTTGTTTTGTGCCTGGCACAACTGATTACATTTTCAGTGCAAGGATATTTTAAGTAAGCTTCCTGGCGATGACTATTTATGAAGTGAGTAGTATGGTAGAATAACATTTGTTCCAAACTGCATTTCTCAACCAAATTAGCAGTTGGAGGAAGACACCAGAAAATTAATGAACACATTGAAATTCACAACTGAGTCAGTAAGAAGTAAGTGCGAGTCACTATCTGTTGCTGTTTATAGCAAATTATGGTAGACTTTTAAAGGTTAAATATGCCATGTTTGAGTTTGTGACTAAAATTGCTGCCAGTTTGTATCAAGAAGCCAGTGTGAAATCAGCAGGAGAAAAGGGAAGTTGACAACTTTTTAGGAATACAGATTGAGCAGAATCTGGTTATGATGTCTTTAAAACGATCAATGTGAAACAGAACAGATTACAGGTACATGGTTTGATTCACTTTGGTGTGATGGAAGTAAGTTAATTGAAAACTCTATTTTTCTCCAATTTATGTCATTTGACAAATTTAATGATAATCTGCTTCAAAGGCACCAACTGCAGGCCTGGTGAGCAGTGTAATTCCACCACAAATTCCAGGTGATTCCTCACACACTGTGGTAGATGATGCATTTTACTATCCAAGGCTAGTCCAGGAGAAACTAGAATGTGGCAAAAAAAATCTCACTCATTTCTTGCAAAAGATTGATTTATTTCTCCCTCAAAAAGTACTATTTTTAAAACTTGCAGATATGTTCAATGTTTATGGTGCATGCATTGCTAAAATTTGCAGGTTTTTCTGTAACATGGAACTGAAAACCATTTAAACAAGTATCAGCTCAAATTTAACAACACGTCTAGTCCCAACATCTTAAACTGCACCAAGTTTCATTTTACCCCCAGTTGCTTATATGTGGAGCATTATTGCCACGTGATGAATTTCTAGATGTGGCTGATTCGCCAACTTTCTCTAACTTTTACCAAGCTAGACATACATTTATTCCAGTCTCTGATCAACTTGTCTATCTCTTAACGGCTCTCTGAAATAATTGAGAGGACCAATGTTTTATTAAGCTGCAGCAGTTCAGTTCAGTTTAGTTCATTGTCACATGTGCCAAGGTACAGTGAAGAGCTTTTGTCGCATGCTAACGAGTCAGCAGAAAGACAATACATGGTTACAATCAATGCATTTACGGTGTATAGATGCATTATAAGGGAATAACATTCAGTGCAAGTTAAAGCCAGCAAATTCCGATCAAGCATAGTCCATGAGTATGTGGTAGGATAATTCAGATGCCTGATAACAACTGGGAAGAAACTGTCCCTGAACCTGGACGTGTGCACTTTCACTCATGTATATCTTTTGCCTGATGGGAGAGGGGAGAAGAGGGAGTGGCCAGGATGTGACAAGCAGTTGAAAAAATACCAAACAGTAATAAATGTATTTTTCCCAAGTTAGAAGATTCTAAAATCAGAGGCCATAGATTCAAGATGAAACAAGAGATATTTAAGAGGGACGTTGGGCAATTCTTTTACTCAGAGGGTAGTCCATACCTGGAATGAGCGGCCAGAGGACGCTATATAGACAGATGCAATTACGACTTTTGAAAGACATTTGCACAGATAAATTGATAGGAAAGATTTAAGGAGCTATGGGCCATATACTGGCCAATAGGATAGCCCGATATGCATGGACGAGGTGGGCTAAAGGGCCTGTTTTCATGCTGGACAACTTCATAGAACTATGACACGCTAGCAATACCCATAATCTAAGTAGGAACTCTAAACAATATAGCATCTTTTTAACAGGATAGTTGGCTATTAAATTAAACGTAACATTTAAAGGGGTAGTTGAGCATTAAATATTACATTACAAAAATACCGCAACTTTAAATTTACATGTGCTCATTTTCATGTGTAACATATTTATTATGTTATATGGTTTATTTTAGTACCAAGATTCCTCAAGCTGATAAAACCTGTAATTAAAAATTCATGGCTGAAAACAACTGTCTCGGCTTTATGGTTTTGCATAATTCTATTAGAAAATGAGAAACTCGTTTAACATAAAAGATATAAAAAAGCAATACATTGCAGTCTCAAGTTAACCCAAGTGTGCCATATAAACCATTCCTTAAATCAGGAAGAATTAACAAGCTAATTTAATGGGACCATAGAATGTCTAGTGTGGTGTGGGGGGGGGGGGGGGGGGGGGGTGGCGCGTTGGAAAATCATTGCACAGATGCCGTCGGATCAGTTATTCCGAAGCTAGGGCACAACTCAACAAGTTGTGGGCGATTTACTCAGTCCTAACCTGGCCTGAGTTTTACTGAAGTGGACATCCGGTGTCAAAAATGAAAAGGATTTAATTCCTCAAGTGCAAAAATGCTAATATTGATGAGTATAATCTTCATCTTCAATGAACTACATTTTTTTAAATAAAATATATTTCACAAGACAAATAGCACCTGTAACTAATAAAGTGCACTGTGACATTGATTTGTTGCAAGTTTGAGGTATGTTGGGATGAAAGAACAAAAATAGGTTGATTAGCATTGATGTGAGGATACTCAAAGGTCAGGTAAGGACTTCCTTACACAAAGAGTGATACATTTTTAGCACAGATGTAAAGTTAATATTGCTGGAACTTAATGCTCTCCTGCTCATGTATAATAAATAATAATCAGTTGAATTATACTTCAATATTGTTTGTCAAATATTTTTGAAGAGATCCAGGAGAATGCTGTACGAGATCAACTATATTTTCTATTACAGGTGCACAACCTTTTATCCGAAATTCCGGAAACCGAAAAGCTCCGAAAATCGGACATTTTCAGTCCTGGAAAAAAGGGAGGGTATATTGCCCGGGAGAGTAGGAATCCCTAGACCTATTACAGTGAGCGTCCACCGAGGGTCGCCCGGAGAGGTTCCGCGGTCACCTCTCCGGGTGACCCTCGGTGGACGCTCACTGAACTAGTTCTAGGGATTCACAAAAATGCTGGAGAAACTCCGCGGGTGCAGCAGCATCTATGGAGCGAAGGAAATAGGTAACGCTTCGGGCCGAAACCCTTCCTCAGACTGCCCTATCAGTCCCCCCTAGTAGTCTGAGGAAGGGTTTTGGCAAAGGGAGGGGAGAGAAGGGAAAAGAGAGATCTGCCGGACATGCTGTGTGTGTGTGTGTGTGTGTTTGTTTGGTGGAGTCTGAGGGGAAAAGGAGAGAAGGGAGAGAAGAAGGGAAGGGAGGGAATGGAGGGAAGGGAGGGAGGAAAGGGAGGGAGAGGTCCAGCGGCGGGAACGGATGCCTGGGTCCGGGCGTGAGCTGAGTCCGAGGTTTGTAAACGTTGCTGCAACCCCCGGCCCGGCCCTCCGTGTATTGTTCACCGCGTCTTCCTGGAGAGAGGGGGGAGGGCGGGAGCCGGGGCTGTGTGCGTGAAGCACAGCGACTAGAGGGACGGGAGAGCTGCCCCGGGAGCGTGAGGGCACCTCCCCCTTCTCCATTCCCCCTCACACCCCCCTCCCCATCTACCCCTTTCTTCCCCCTCTACCTCTCTACTCTCTCTCGGCCCGCAGCGATCTGCCGGACATGCTGTGTGTGTGTGTGTGCTGTTTGGCGGAGTCTGAGGGGAGAAACGCCGGCACTAAGAGCGAGCGAACGCGCGGACAGAACGGACAAAAGCAACGATCATAGGTCGGAATAGGTGACCAAAGATCTTTGTAGGTGACATTTCGGGTCGAGACCCCTCTTCTGACTGACTCAGGGGAAAGAGGAGCAAGAGCTATGGACGGTACTAAGGACAAGTGATGGAAGATATGCCGATATCTCCCGTTTCCCTTTCCCTTGACTATCAGTCTGAAGAAGGGTCTCGACCCGAAATGTCTACCAACGCCGCTCTATGAACGTTGCTTTCGTCCGTCTGTCCACGCTTTCGCTCGCTCTTGGTGCCGGCGCTTCTCCCCTCATGGCAGCTATTGAAAAAGTCGACCCGAAATATCACCTATTTCCTCCTATTATCACGTATTCCTCATCAGAGATGCAGCCTGATCCGCTGATTTACTCCAGCCTTTTGTGTCTGTCTTCGGTTTAATCAGCATCTGCAGTATGTGCCGTTTAAAAAGTACAAGGCATGTGCCGTTTAAAAAGGAAGTGATAAAAAACATTTAAAACATTTAACAACACCTAAACTGTTCCCCCGCAACGCTGCGAGAGGCATAACTGAAGTCGGGTCGGGGTTACCAAAATGATGGAGGTTACGCTCCGGTGCTGACTACGCGTCAGTTCATTGTATTTCGCAGGAGTGGACCATCTTGTGCGCTATAAGATCTTTGCTCCAATTGATTTGATTACTCAAGCGCGGGGCCCCCTTAGGCGCGGGGCCCAATTGGGAGAAATAGGTCCTATCGGCTAAAGGCCGGCCCTGACCGGGTAACTGCCGGGATCGAAGCGCAAACTCGCGACCTTGCGGCCACGAGCCGAGCACTCTACCACTGAGCCACATGTTAAAATCTACGCTAAAAACCTTCCGTTCGGAAAACTGAAAAATCCCGAAATCCTAGAAGTGTCTGGTCCCAAGGCTATCGGATAAAAGGTTGTGCACCTGTATTATAATTTAATATGAATAAGTTTTTGCTTTATATTTACAAATAGCTGGTAGTTTTATAATGTAGCTTGGAACAATTACAGGATAAAGCTTGTGTATTTGTTTAAGATTTTTTGCAATTTACCAGGCACAATACAATTTAGCTTAGTATATTGTGCTGGTCTACTAGAAATGTCCAGATATAACCTTGTAACTGGAATCTCTCTCTCATTGATTGAACCATTTTTGAAAAATCCTCTCCGGGAAATTTATATTTTGTATTTGAAGGGTTTACCCCTGCTTAAAAAAGGTGTAATTGTTTGTTTCTTTGTTGAATTGTAGGAACATATCAAAACATTTGACCCACTGCAAATAATGTAAGCAAACATATTGGTACTTATTAAGATCCCACAAACTCTGCAGGATTGAAACATACATTTTGGATATAGGAGGTACATTTGCCATGCTAACAACATTCTTCAAATAATATAAAGGGGACATTGACATCTCTTAAGCCACTAGAATAGAAATATTCTATTTGAAGCTTTGAAATTATAATGCTGCTTTGGGATGTAAGCAATGTGGTCATACCCAATGGACTATTGATGGCAAAATCTGAAATTTAGTGTTAGTCAGGAAGACTTATCTGATTTGAAATTTAAAAAGAAAAATTGAGTAACATATGGGCTGTTTTCATTCCCTATTCAAAGTACACACAATGGAATTTAAACATTACAGTCAGTTTGAAGAAATAAATCATCACTGCAAAGCTCATTTAAATGTTACTACCACAGCAGCTGGTTTCTCTTGCAGCTAATTTGCTGAGAATAGTTTTGGGCCATAAAATATTTTAAACCAGATGGATGTTAGGGTAGACTTTACAATGGATGTGATAACCTCCATGCTCGGGATGCTTCCTTTTCTACAGTTCAAATATACTTTGATGCCTACAGCTACATTTTTCATAGAACCACAAGTAATTTTCAGCACAGAAACAGAAGGATTGTCTTGCTAATCTTTGGCAATATTTGTGCTCCAAAGAGTCCTCCTCCATTTCGTTGGAGCCTGCATACATGTTCTCACTTACTCATCCAAACTTGCCCCCTCGTACTTTGTGCTATTTGTCTCGTATTTTGGCATCTACTGGTGTGCTCCTGCATTTGACTATAAGACCATGACATAGGAGCAAAACTAAGCCATTCAGCCCATCAAATTCACTCCACCATTCAATCATGGCTGACCTATTTTTCCCTCACAACCCCATACTCCTGCCTTCTCCCCATAACCTTTGATGCCCTTCCTAATCAAGAACCTATCAATCTCTTTATTAAAAAATACCCACTGTCTAGGCCTCCACAGCCACAGCCTTGAAGATATTCCTTAACAGCTTCAAAAATACATTGTGGAAACACAGAGAACTGCAGATGCTGGTTAATACACAAAAGAACACAACGTGCTCGAGTAACTCAGCAGGTCAGGCAGCATAGGGATAATAGGGATAGGTGGCGTTCTGGGCTGAGACCCTTCATCAGAAAGCTGAGACTCCAGCATTTTGTGCCATTTTGTGAAAATAAATTCTGACTTGTGCAATTTGCTCAATTAACTATAAGTGTTCAGAAATTAAAATATATATGTAATAATGGTGAAACATTGATAACCACTAGAATTAGTTGGTAATACAAAATAGATGTGTTCCTCAGGAGGCCTCAGCTTGCCATTCCTACAGCTAGTCTGTTGAGTAATTTGCCATCTTTTAGTGGCTGTACTTAAAGCATCCCTTATACAAGATTGCCATGTTACATAGGAGTGTTGCACTTCAACAATCCCCAATTTATATTTAATTAAGCTAACCTTGCATTTTACAGTCGACTCGAAGCAATTAGCAGAGTCATCAAGAGTGCAAGTCCCTGTGGACTTTAAAATGATTAAGTGAAGATCAATTGATTTAATTTTATACTTTGGCAACAGTAAAATCTATTCTACAGAGCCTATCAGTGGAAAATTGAACAGTGTAGTGTCAATTGTTTAGTCGCTATTGGGGGCTAATATGTTTTCCTTTCCCAGATGCTACTTCGGAAGAATTTAAGGAAAGAATAGTGAACTTCTTGGAGTATATTCAGAAGCCTCCCTGAGATAACATTTGAATTATCCAACAGTTTAACCTCTACCAACTTGTTTTAGGTACTTCTGATGGAATAAATTGTTTGATGAGTCACAAGCTACATTAATATAAATTTAGGAAATTAGGGGTAATTTTTGGTAAATGTTTAACCTGTTAGTTTGGTGATGAGATTGAAATTAACATAATTAATTCAATTGCACAGTGGCACAGCTGGTAAAGCCACTGCCTTACAGCCCTAGAGTCTCAGGTTCAACCCTGACCACAAGTGCTATCTGTGCGAAACGTGCATGTTCTATGTGTTAACCCGTTAGTTTCTTCCTGGCGCTCCATTTTTTCTCACACCTCAAAGATGTGAAGGTTGGTAGGTTAGTTGGGAACTGTAAAATGCCCCAATTGTTAGGAGAATGGTAGGATTTGGGGTGTTGGGGTATTTGATGAGAATGTGGAGTGAATAAAAAAATTAGATCAATGTAGCCTTGGTATGAATAGGTGGTTAATGATTGCAGAGGTGTTCTGACCCGAAATGCACCTATTCCTTTTCTTTCAAAATACTGCCTGCCCCACTCAGTTACTCCAGCATGTTATCTCTATACTAAACTAACTGGTTCCATTAGGGGGCCTGGCTCCCTAATACAATATTTCACCACTCACCCATAACCCCCAACTGAGCAGGCACGGCTGACGGGACCCCGTTGTGACGCTCCTGATGCCCCCTCCTCCCCTCACTCACCCCCCCCCCCCACTCTGCCCCTTGCCATTCCCCCGCACTCACACACTCCATCCCCCCCTCAACCTGCCCCATTCACTCTTAGCGGCTCTCCGGTGGAGCAGCCATTCCCGCCCACTGGGTTCCCATTGTGCGTAGAACATGCAGGTATTACTGCACAGGCACAGCTGGCGGGCACGGCAAGTAGAAAAGGTATTTATTAAAGCTTAAAATGTGAATAAGTCTTATAATATAACAACAATTTAAATGTTAAAGATGAGATTTATTCAGTTCAGTTCTTTCTTGTTGTGTCTCTTGTTGCATTCTGCAGTCAGGGGAGGGGGACAGCTTCAGGCGGGGGCTGTCAGGGGCCGGTGGGGGGATCGTCCTGCAGCCTGGAAGGGGCACGGCTTCAGCGAGGGCTGTCGAGGCCGGTGGGGGAGCATCCTGCAGACGATGGAGGGGGACGGCTTCAGGCAGGGCCTGTTGAGGGCTGATGGGGGGGGGGGGGGTGCGCTGCCGAGGCCTACCACTGCCATGGATTACCGCTGCCGTGGACTACGCCTACCACTGCCGCAGCCTACTCCTGCTGCTGCCGTGGTCTACCGCTGCCGTGGCCTACCGCTGCCACACCCTTCCGGCTTCAGGCGGGGACTGGTGGGGAGCATCCTGCGGCTGGGGATGAGCACGGCCGGCAGGGGTGTGCATCCTGTAGCCGGGGGAGGGGGGCAGCTTCCGGTTGTCGGGGGCCGGTGGGGGTGGGGGTGGGGAGCATCTTGCACTCACTCCATCCCCCCTCAACTCCCCCATCCACTCTTTGCGGCTCTCCAGTGGTGCAGCCATACCTGCTCATTGGGTTCCCATTGTGACGTAGAAAGCGCAGGTATTACTGCGCAGTTGCAGCTGACGGGCAGGGCGAGTGGAAAAGTGATTTATTAAAGCTTAAAATGTGAATAACAAAATATAACAACAATTTAAACGTTAAAAATGAGATTTATTCAGTCCATTCTTTCTTGTTGCGTCACTTGTTGCATTCTGCAGGCGGGGGAGGGGGACGGCTTCAGGCGGGGGCTGTGGGGGGAGCGTCCTGCAGGCGGGGGAGGGGGACAGCTTCAGGCGGGGGCTGTGGGGGGAGCGTCCTGCAGGCGGGGGAGAGGGACAGCTTCAGGCGGGGGCTGTCGGGGGCCATTGGAGGGAGGAGCGTCATGCAGCCAGGGGAGGTGGACTGCTTCAGGCGGGGCCTGTTAGGGGCCATTGGGGAGAGAGGCGAGTGCTGCCGTGGCCTACCGCTGATGTGGCCTACCATTGCCATGGCCAACCGTTGCCGTGGCCTACTGCTGCCATGGACTACTGCTGCCGTGACCTACCGCTGCCTAACCCTGCCATGGCCTATCGCTGTCATGGTAACCACTGCCGCACCCCACCAGCTTCAGGCGGGGACCGGTGGGGAGCATCATGCAGCTGGGGACGGCTTCAGGTGGTGTCCGGTGGTGGGGGGGGAGGGGAATGTCCTGCAGATATGGACGGGACGGCTTCAGCCAGGGGCCGGTGGGGGGGAGAGCGCCCTGCAGCCGGTGGAAGTGTACAGCTTCAGGCTGGGCTGATGGGGGCCGGTGGTGGGGTGAAGCATCCTGCAGCCGGAGTGGGGATGGCTTCAGATGGACTGCTTCAAGTGGCGCAGCAACGTCTCGATCGTCGCTTCAGATGTAATGGTTTGGAGTAGATCGATGTCGAACCAGCCCAAATAAGAATCAACAAGAACCAGATAGTGTTTCCCATGCCATTCGAATATATCGGTGGCTAATATGGACCATGGGAGAGGAGGAACTGGGTAGTAAGGGCTGCTTCTGCTGATGTGGCGTCAGGCTTTTGCAGACGGCGCAGACTTAAGTTTTGTCACGTATGTACTTGGTCATACCAGGCCAGTAAAACATGCTTTGTGCCTGTTGTAAGGTTGCCTCCACACCTGTGGACGGCGTCAAAGTACTTGTCCCGGAGGACAGTTGGGACAATTGCCTTGTGGCCCTTAACTATAATCCCATCCTTTAACACCAGTTCGTCGTGAACCAGGAAGTATGGGCGGATTACGAGCGGGGTGCTGTGTTGTTTATCCGGCCAGCCATGCCAGATGACTGCAGACAGCAATTGTAAAGTCTTGTCAGCAGCCGTGTGTTCTGCCAGGCTGCTTAGGCAATCAGAAAATATTCTGAGAACTGGTCCTGTTCGGAGAGTTGTTGTTCGTTGGATTTGCGTGGGGCTCTTGATAGCGTTCACCTATGTGCATGTCCTTGCCTTTCCTATAGACAATGTTGAAATCAAACCGTTGCAGCTGCATCATCATCCATTGTATGTGGGCTGGGGCAGCATGAATGGGTTTATTCAAAATAGTGACCAGCGGCTGGTGGTCAGTTTCTATAGTCAGAGACTTCCCAAAAATAAAGTCCTTGAATTTTGTGCAGGCGAAAACCACTGCGAGCAAATATTTTTCAATCTGGGCGTGACGTTGTTCAATGTCAGTTGGTGTGCGAGAGGTATAAGAAACAGGCTTACAGTCGTCATCGGTAGTGGTTTGCTGGCAAGCAGCGCCAAGTCCGTACTGGGATGCATCGCGTCACTGGTAACTCCAATGCAAAGTAGGCGACAGTAGGTGCGCTAGCCAGCTGCAACATGAGAGTGTCGAAAGCTGTTTGGTGCTGCGGATATCAGGACCATGCAGTGTCTTTGTGTGTCAGTTCCCGCAGGGGGGCAGATAAGTCACTAGGGTTGGGAAGAAAATTTCCCCAGGTAGTTGCCCATTCCAAGGAACCTTTGTAGACTCGCAACGTCAGTAGGAACTGGCATCTCGTTGATAGCTGCAGTTTTTGATGGGTCTGGTCTGAGACCATCACTTGTGAAAACATGTCCGACATAGGTAACTTCCAGGACTCGAAACTTGCACTTCAGGGGATTGAGTTTGAGCTGAATGCCTTTGGCACTGTCCAGCACTTTCTTCAGATTAGCATCATGTTCAGCCAGGTCGCGTCCATAGATGAGAATGTCATCAACAATGATGGCGCATGGATACTCACCAAACAATTGTTCCATCATGCGCTGGAAAACTTTGCTGGCGGAGTTGATGCCAAAGGACACTCTCAGGAATTTGTAGCGGCCGAACGTAGTAAGATTGGACAAGTCTGGATCCAGTGGAATCTGTCAAAACTAGCTTTTGGCATCCAGAATGTAGAACACTGATGCGTTGCCTATTTGAGTAGCAACTTCCTCTACTGTTTGCGTAGGGTAATGTGGGTGTTTGATAGCAGTGTTGAGATCTCTGGGGTTTATGCAGATACAGATCTCCTCCTTGTTTTTTTCCGTTGCAACCACCATGGTGAAAACCCAGTCAGATGGGTCGGTAACTTCAGCAATAACACCCATGGAGACCATCCGCTTGAGTTCATTGTGTACTCTGTCATGCATGGGATGCAGAATGTGGTGCTCGGACCACAGGAGTGACGTTGGGATCAACGACAATGTGGTATTTGACTTCTGACACCATGTAATGAGCCAAGTCAAACACATATCAGGATACAACACATGTTTATTAAATGTACTTACAGAATCAGTCTGCAGGACATAACAGTTCATAGCAGCTACTCATACTGAATGGCATAGGCAAACTCTTGCTAATATAAAATGCATATTGGGCGGAGCAACTACTAACAAGCACTACAATTGGCTAGAAGGAAATAACCAATCTACAACAAGTAATGAAGCCTTCCAGGGTTTAGATGGAACAGAAGATTCTTTATTCTATGCATTTTCTTCATATTAAAAAAAACTCATACAAAGCATGCCCCATCTGGAACAATGTTGCATTACTAAATTTCATTATTACATTTCATCCTGCAGAAAACAGAACACCTAAAATTTTGAAAGTAGCACCCTCCAAAATTTAACTTCATAAGATCAGTTGCTGGGACAACATAGCTATGGAAGTAAATCTAATGTGACAAAGTGTAACAGCTATATGACAGTAACAGGTAGGCCCTGGAGTTTGCTGTAGAACAGAGAGACCTATCGTGCATGTACATAGTTCCCTGATAGTAGCAACACAGCTAGAGAGGGTAGTGAGAAAAGTATCTGGCACACTGGCTTCATTGGTCACATCAACGAACACAAGAGTTACAACTGTACAAGATATTGATGAGACCACACTTGGAGTGTTGCATATGTGCAGTTCTGGTCACCCAACGAAAGGAAGGATAACATTAAGATGGAAAGGTTGCAAAGATTCACAAGGATATTACTGGGACTTGAAGACCTGAGTTATACGGAGAGGCTTGTTAGGCTCAGGCTGTTTTATCTGGAGAATAGGAGACTGAGAGGTCATCTTATAGAGGATTATAAAACCAGGAAAGGTGTACAGTAGTCTTTTTTCCCCGATGCAGAGAGCCCAAAACTAGAGAATACAGATTTAAGGTGAGAGAGGAAAGATATGTCACATCAAGTCAATAGTGTTTGATTGTCACATGTATAGAACAATTAAATTCTTAATTGCGGTAGCTTTACAGGCCCATTGATGCAATAATATACAATTATAAATACAATAAAAATCAATACATTAAGTTAGTAATATTAAGTAACCAGATCATAATAGTGCAAAATTGAAGTCCGTATTGCTACCAGAAGAAAGCCCAAAGTAGTTCATAGTTGCTGAGGTAGGGATGAAATAGGCATAGTGCAGCGTTCAAAAGCTCTCTACCGTGCACCTGTAGACGTTTAGGAGAATCCGCATCGATATGCCAAATCTCCGTAATCTTCTCAGGAAGTAGTCGCTAATGTGCCTTCTTTATAATTGCATCGGTGTGCTGGGTCCAGGAAAGATCTTCAGAAATATGCACGCCCAGGAATTTGAAGTTATTGACCCTCCCCTTCATCGTCCCATTGATGTGAACAGGATTGTGGGTCCTCATCCTTCCCCTACCAAAGTCTACAATCAGTTCCTTGGTCTTACCGAAGTTGAGAGCCAGGTTGTTGTGCTGGCACCATTTGGTCAGTCGGTCCATTTCACTACTATACTCCGACTCATCCCCATCTGTGATTCGTCCAACAACAGTGGTGTCGTCGGCGAATTTGATCATGGAGTTCACATTATGGTCAATGTGGTGTGGGTTTTTGATGATATTTTCTGCCTTTTTGAGGCAGTGCCTGCTGTCTATCCCTTCTGTAGAGGTTTCGTTTCCCTTTACTCCACTTTGGGCCCAACTGCCCGAGTTATTCTCTCCCTTCTCACAGGGTCAAATGGCCACCACTCCACTCGAGCGGTTTCCAAGAGAGAGAATACAACAAAAGGGATTCCCCTAGGTTCTAGACCTCGGAATTATGGTGGGATATGATAAAAGGTTGAATTGACCAGAGTGTGCTGATGAGAGAAAACAGAAACCAAGATGGACTCAAAGCAAGTCCATTTACAGGCTTTATTAAACAATGAGAAATCGAATCTCACCAACACTACATTATACGTGGCTAAACTTATGCTTTAAACTAAGACTATGGAAGGAAAACTATCGGGCACGGCGTAAAACTTACTTTACACAATTTTACTTACAAGTACACTCCCCCTTTCCCCTTCTTCTCTCAACCTCTATCCTATTTCGGTAACTTCACCAGGTCACTGGGATACTTACAGCTAGGTCGATGCAGGCTCACGAGCCGTCCAGCAGAGCAGAAAGAGAGCGAGTTCTGGCTTGACTCCGGCTTTTATACCTGAGTTTCCTTTGAAACCCCCCAGGTGATCCTCTGGATAAAAGGGTTCTTTCGATGATTCCCAGTTTCGATCTGGCATGAACAATAGGCTTCCGATGATAAGGAGTTTGCTGATGTCATGATCCCTCAGCCTGATCGTTATCCCATCGCCTACATGGGCTCCCATTGTCCTGATGGATGGGTCATCCACGATGGTGATTGTGCTTGCTGCTGGCCTGTTTACCACCGTCTGCTGAGGCTCGGTACCTTCCTTTGTGTTTCCAAGATAATCTCGTTATCTCCGTCTTAGCCTTTCCTGCCCACACCATTCGCATAGTTGTGTGATGCCCAAGTCCACAGGCCAGACAGGTTTGAAACTTGAAACTGATTCTTTCTTTGTCGATTGTTTTTTTTCCTTTGCAGCCAGCAAGTCTGTCTTTTTAAAATGTCCATGTCCTTATCCGAGTTCTTCCATAATTTTGGAGGATTTGCCCCCAATAACTTACATGCCCCTACGATACGTCCAGGCTTGCACGGACCGTATCGATTGACAAAGTTGGTGGGCAATCCTCCAACCTCAAGAGCTGTAAACACTCCTGGTGAGAAGGTGAAATTATGTACCCCGAAAGCCCCCTTAATTGCTAAACTAGGCCCTCGAAGCACATTAACTTACACTATACACCTTTTACTTTACATCAATCCCACAAACCATACAGTACCATCACGACCATTCCCTGAAAATGCAGGGATTACAACATATGTACAAAAACTATTGCACTAGAGTACAGACATTTTACAGTGATGGGGTGTCGTTACGGTGACGTCGGGCGGCTCGATTTAGCAGCTGTTGTAATTTGGCCATCCTCCTCCGCCTTTTAAATTTGCAATTAATGCATAGCAAATACAGCACAATTATCATCTGGCAGATGATCAGAACATGGGACACGATGCGGACCCATGCTGGAACTATGATCCAGGACTCCAGGTCCCACCAACTTGGAGACTTGATCTCTTCGATCTCCATGGCGATATCCAGAGTCTTTTGTTCCAGGAAGAAGTGTTTGTGCGACAACTCGACCGCCACCAGCAACTCTTTTAATTTTTCATTCACTGGGGGAATATCATACCCAAAATGGGCAACATAGTTAAATAAGTCAGTTACATTTTCTCGTACCGAGAGGTGAACCGAAGAAGGTTCCGGGATGGGTAATATTCGCTGCTGTGCCACATGGACTTCTGCCCTGGGTTTAAAGCAGAAGCTGCTGTGCGGTATCGGGCACCACAGCTGTGATCCGTGCTGATACCGCTGGGCACTTGTGGTGACACAGTACGTCCCACTGCCTATATACGCCACTTGTGGAGGGACATGGTCTGCCGCCATCGCCTCCATGGTGCAGTTTATAGGCTGTGCCCCAACAGTCCTGAACCCACACTGAGGCCTAGCCTCAGCGCCCATGTGCTGGGGACACAGGATTACCTGTGCTCCCCAGCTCCGACAACCCAAAAGGTCAATGCCTGTCACAGCTTGCACCCTCACTATGACATAGGGTGGGACCTTCCCGTAGTGAATATGCACCCCCCCACGAACAACTCCCACGTTCTCCACTCGGTACAGAGGAGCTGGTCGTGCCGAGGTTCCCATCACCGGGATTCTTACGACCACTCCCATTATGGTGTGATTGGACTTTCCGCAATCCACCGGTACCGGGTAGGCCTCGGAGGCCACACGAAGCTGACAAGGACTCAAAGTGCTGTTATAAGGGTGTAGCGCTGCTAGGTGCTGGTTGCTTATCCAGGAGGGGACCTGACCTTGCCTCAGGTCTTCCAGGTTGCTCCTCCCCTCCTCCAGCAACCACGCACCATACAGCCCACACACCTCATTCTGTGCAGCCTGATCGGACGCATTCCGGTCCTCTTTAATCAAAGCGTTTATCGTTTTTGCATGTGTCTCCAATTGTGCTATGATTTCTTTTAGATGTAGAGTCATTACACCTCTTCGTGCAGTCCCGATCCTACCACCGCATTTTCCTCCCCCAGAACCTTTCATAACTGGCCCTTTAACTGATTGATCTGCAGGGCCAGTTCTACGTTGTCCATGCTATTAATAATGGACGTCCCCGTGTTAAATGCTGTAAACCCGTCGTTAACCACCCCTCGTCTTTGCCTACCGGACCCCATAGTGAAATCCCCTCCCCCGCGGTACATCTCTTCTATGTCTATGTCCCCGAAATCCAGTTTGTGGAATTTCTGGAACATGTCTTTTAACAAGGCCTGATATAATAATTCCGTCTCGCGGGGGCACCATGCGGGTAACCGCACTTCAGTCAAATACGATGGGCTCCTCCGTGTCCCCGCGACGCACCACGCACATCCGGAGGCACATCATTGCCATCATCAATACGGCGGGGCTACCCATCTGGAAAACAAAGCAAAACACCTCCTTGCCTCCACAAAGCTATCCGCCTCCCTGCACTCCATCACACCCATGGCAGAGTGGCCATCCGGCCGACGGTAGTGGCTACCGTCCTAATAATGGCATTCGGGGTTTTGTCTTTGTCTGTTGTGGTCTACTTTTCCACAGCCCATCCCTTCGATGTAGCCGACGTTCCCGTACTGTCCATCCCTGTACTCCCCTGTATCTATACAAAAACCCTATATCTTATTACCAAACGCTAACTACATCTACTCACACACAAACCAATGCTATATACAATGCCACCCGTCTCCTGGTGGCCAACTCATAACTGGTCCCCGTCACGCTGGGGCCACCCCTCTGTTGGGCCCTCCCGTGCAGGCCAGAACTCCTCCTGTTGAGGGGCCTGACTGCCCCTCACCTCCCTTTGCACTACGGGGTTTCGAGATACCCCTACGTTCCCTGTGGAGACTGGGCTCCCTCCAGCTGCACTCCGAAGTGCCCTGTTTCGGCCACTCTCCTTCCCGGCCCTCCTGTGGCCGGCCCTAGCCCTAGGTTTAATTAGGGATGGGGACCACCTTACTGGGGGTTTAGTGACCCTGTCACTCCTACGTCTGACCGGGGGTTCCCACACCAGAGGTGATACCTCCATCTCCTCTGCTTCTGCTAGTTCTGCCTCTCTTAAGCAGTCTACGGTACCTGCCTGCAGAGGGCTGGAGTCAGCATCCTTCCCCGCTGCTTCCAGTCCTCGCCCTGGGACACAGCAGGCTACTTCAGGCTGACTACCTGTCGGCTCACCTGGCTCCCCTATGGTTTCCACACCAACCCGGGTCTGTTCTTGATCTTTACCCCCATACGGTCCCTCTATCTTCTCCTGCCTGCAAATGGCTGCTGAGGCACTTTAAAATGGGGTCTTGTGCCTGGACCGTGGTCAGGTCCGGAGCCAAAACCACTCCCGCACTCTCCTGTTATTGAGGCTGCTCCCTGGCTGCAGCTACCTGTCCTTCCTCATAGGGGTCCCATGCTTTCCCCACTCCTGGCTCCTTCACTGCCCAAGCGATCCGCCCTCTGCTTTCCCTCGCCCCATGGCCTATAGGGCACCCCACTAGATAGAGGGGATGTACGTGGATTATCCATGTGGACAATGGTACTGGAAGCACCTGTGTCCAGCAGGTAACTCCCGACCACATCCTGGACCTCCATCTTGACCCAGGGTCTCCCACATGGGCCATACTCTAGCGGGCATAGGAATGTGGGCTGTTTCGCTGGCAGTCATAAAGGTGCTGGGGGTGCGGATACGGGCGCGCCCTGGCCTGTTGCCATGGTTACCTGTCCGGACCCTCCTGCCTTGGACTGCAAATAGATCAATAGATCTCTTATATCTATTGTTATCTCTTACATCTATTGTCCCTCCTCCGGGGCTGGGTCGGCTGTTCCCGGGGTCCTATCCCCCACTGCTCTACTTGGGATTCTGCACTCCCTCTTGTAGTGCCCGGGCTTCCCACACCCGTAGCACACCGGCCTCATCTCGGAAGAGGTCCGGCTGCCTTCCTGGTTCCATTGCCTCCTTTTGGGGGGTGCCAGTACTATTTCGTGCACCTTGCC
Source organism: Amblyraja radiata (assembly GCF_010909765.2). Taxonomy (NCBI): domain Eukaryota; kingdom Metazoa; phylum Chordata; class Chondrichthyes; order Rajiformes; family Rajidae; genus Amblyraja; species Amblyraja radiata. The sequence goes on along the minus strand of NC_045959.1, from coordinate 89,556,420 downwards.
CTTAAAGGGCTTCTCCTCACTTCTCTCCCCATTGCGGTATGCAAGGGTGAGCTTCCTGATCACCTCCGCCTCGTTAAGGTTTGGGTCAGCTGGGTCGAACCAGTGCTCGGCCCTTGCCCTAACTCGCGGGAGGCAATTCGCCACCAGCCAGTGAGCTGTTCTCTCATCTAAATTCTGCCTATCTAAAGGCATCCCACACGCTCCCTCATACACTGCCCACAGCCTGTCTGCGAACATGTCCGGGGACTCAGCTACCTGCTGCTTCGTCTCCCCCACCCTGGTGAAAGGACTACCCTGATTCAACCCCATGACCTCCTGAACCGCTGTCTGTGCCGCTACCCATGTTTCAGGTCTTCCCTCTTCCCTGGAGGTCACCGCTTTGCATAGGTATGAATCTAGGGTCATCAGTAGCAGCTTTACCCGTTCTACCTCATCGCAATCGCTTATGTCGGCTGCCTGCTGCACCTCCATAAAATGCAATGACGGGTCTCCCGCCCTGGTTAACTTGGGAACCTGAGCCACCATCCCCCTCAGCACATGTGCCCCATGGGGAATGATGATATCACTCTCTATGGGCCCCCTATCTGCCTGCCCTACCGGGGGACCATATTTCCTTTGCCGTACCGGGCACATCTGCCCTACTCGGGGCTGTTGCCCCTTTACCCCCGGCTCTCCCACCATGATCGGTAACCCCACCACCTCGTGGTGTGCTACACATGGCGCGGACACCACTAACTGAGGGTGCTCTCCCGCCCCTCCTTGGGCCAGTCCCTCCCTGGACAACCCGAACCCCAGGAGGCGGTCTATTCCCCTTTGCCCCTGGGGAATCATCTGCTGAGGGAAGCCCTCTGCCCCCGGGGGACCCCCCTGGTCCTACCAGGTGAACCCGTCCCCTAGTCTTGGACAGAGTCTCCTCCAGCTGCACTATCCTTGCCTGGCAAGGCCCGTGATCACTATCCCCTAGCTCGCTATGGGCCACCCTTTGTGCTGCTTGGATATCTTGGAACTTTCCCTCCAGCTCCCTGCACTTCTGTGTACTCTGAGCCAGGAGTTCCTGGGCATTCCGTTCCCTCTCCTTTGCCTCTACCACCTGGCATTGGAGGAATTCCTGGGCATTTCTGTGGGACTCCCACGCCTGCAAGATACACTGCCTGGCTTTATTGCGTTCCTCATATAGCCCTTCCCCTTCTCTAGCGCTTTCCTCAGCGCTGGCCCTAGCTTCTCTCAGTTGCTCTTCCAGACTATCTACCTGTCTCTGCATTTTGGCTACCTGCTGTGATAGGCACGCTAGCCAAACTGCCTTTCGTTGCCCTTTATTATACGCTTTGCTTTACGTCCATTGAGCAGCAACTGCTGCTGGCTGCTGTGCTGTCAACAATGCTATCACCCATTGTTTGGTGAGATTGATCTTTTTAAACAGATAAGAGGAGATTCTCTCCTCCATCTTGCTACTTTCTCTCACCCCCTCTGGCAAATCACATATCCCAAACCACCGAGGTCCTGCCATGGTCGCCATTCTGTAGGGGTTTCGTTTCCCTTTACTCCACTTCGGGCCCAACTGCCCGAGTTATTCTCTCCCTAGTCGGAGGGTCAAATGGCCACCACAAAAACACTAGGTGGCGGATGTGCAGGAGTGGGCACCGTCTGTGTATGGCAGCCTGCCCGCAGTCCGTCTCTACACCTTTTTCATTTTATTTTATTTTAAGTCCTGTTAAAAAATGCTAGTGGAGGTCTTCTATGTGGGGGGTGGGGGTGGGGAAGGGGGAAACTTTATTTCTTAGTCACCTACCTGGTCGGAGAAGCAGCATCCCTCCAAGCTGTTTCTTCACCCCGTCCTCGCGGCCTACCATCGAGAATGGAGCGGCGTTTCCTGTCGGGATCGGCCGGGACTACAGCTTCGGCGGCGGTGGCGCAGCGCTGGGATACCAACACGGAGCGGGCGATGCCTTACCGGGTCGCTGTGCGGTAAGCTCCGGAGCGCTGTGGCCGTCGATCTCAACATCGCGGAGCTGGGCTGCGGGCGTCCGGCCGCGGGCGGCGCTGGATTTGGAGCGCCGCAGAGCCAGGGTTCGAGTTCGCCGGGGTCGGAGCTCCAACCGGCGCGGCCTGAGTGCCCCGGTCTCCAGGGAGGAGGCAGCCGCTCCAGACTTTTACAAGCCGCTGAGGAATGTTTCACCCGACGCCAAAGTTCCATCTTCACGGCAAGAGGGCCCTGAAAATCATCGGACTGGCTGCACGGCCACAAATGGGCCCCGACCTCGGGTGTTTCACAGAGGAAGAGGACTTAACTTTCTGGTGCCTTTCTCCACAGTGGAAATTTTTGATTCTGCTGTGGGGGGACGTTTGTGTTGAACTCTATAATGTGTTGTGTCCATTTTATTCATTTTCTTAACCTTTTCTATGGTTTGTATGGAAACTTATTATTTAATTTATGTAAAGCACTTTGGTGTCAATGCGCGTTGACTTAAAACGTGCTATATAAATAAAACTTACTTACTTACTTACTTACTCCACTCAAGCGGTTTCCAAGAGAGAGAATACAACAAAAGGGATTCCCCTAGGTTCTAGACCTCGGAATTATGGTGGGATATGATAAAAGGTTGAATTGACCAGAGTGTGCTGATGAGAGAAAACAGAAACCAAGATGGACTCAAAGCAAGTCTAAAATTTACAGGCTTTATTAAACAATGAGAAATCGAATCTCACCAACACTACATTATACGTGGCTAAACTTATGCTTTAAACTAAGACTATGGAAGGAAAACTATCGGGCACGTCGTAAAACTTACTTTACACAATTTTACTTGCAAGTACACTCCCCCTTTACCCTTCTTCTCTCAACCTCTATCCTATTTCGGGAACTTCACCAGGTCACTGGGATACTTACAGCTAGGTCGATGTAGGCTCACGAGCCGTCCAGCAGAGCAGAAAGAGAGCGAGTTCTGGCTTGACTCCTGCTTTTATACATGAGTTTCCTTTGAAACCCCCAGGTGGTCCTCTGGATAAAAGGGTTCTTTTGATGATTGTGTTCAAAAGGGAGTCTGAAGAAGGGTTTCGGCCCGAAACGTCGCCCATTTCCTTCGCTCCATAGATGCTGCTGCACCCGCTGAGTTCCCCCAGCAATTTTGTGTACCTTCTTTTGATGATTCCCAGTTTCGATCTGGCATGAACAATAGGCTTCCGATGATAAGGAGTTTGCTGATGTCATGATCCCTCAGCCTGATCGTTATCCCATTGCCTACAAGGGCTCCCATTGTCCTGATGGATGGGTCATCCACGATGGTGATTGTGCTTGCTGCTGGCCTGTTTACCACCGTCTGCTGAGGCTTGGTACCTTCCTTTGTGTTTCCAAGATAATCTCGTTATCTCCGTCTCAGCCTTTCCTGCCCACACCATTCGCATAGTTGTGTGATGCCCAAGTCCACAGGCCAGACAGGTTTGAAACTTGAAACTGATTCTTTCTTTGTGGATTGTTTTTTTTCCTTTGCAGCCAGCAAGTCTGTCTTTTCAAAATGTCCATGTCCTTAACCGAGTTCTTCCATAATTTTGGGGGATTTGCCCCCAATAACTTACACTTCAATGGTGGGGAGGTCAGTATCCTGGGAATTTGAGTTGCCAAACCAGGCCGTGATGCAACCAATAGTATGTTCTGTAGAAGTTCGAAACAGTATTTGGAGAATATTGAACTTCTCATCAAACTTTCCGGGCCCAGGACACATCATCAGCGATATGCATGCCCAGGAATTGAAACTGTAGATTCTCCCCACTGCTGGTTCATTGATGGAGACAGGTTCATGGATCACCAGCTTTCCCTTCCTGGGGTCAATTAACTTCTTGGTCTGGCAAACTTTGAGAGTAAGTAGTTGTGCTGGCACCATTGAATCAGATTATTAGCCCGTATTCGTCCAATAATGTTGGTATCAACTGCAAATTTAAAGATGGCATTGGAACTGTGTGACTCTACAGACACAGATATACAGGATGTAGAGCAGGGGGCTGAGTAGTCAGCCTTGAGGTACTCCTGTGTCAAGGATGTTGTTGCCAATCCGTACTGATTGTGGTCAGTCAACGAGAAAGTTAAGCATCCAATTGCGAAGGATAAACAGAGACCCAGTTATTTGAGTTTGATAATAAATACAATGAAGATGATGGTGCTGAATGCCAAGATGTAATCAATGAACACCAGCCTGACATTTTTGTTCTTATTGTCCAAGTGGTCCAGTGCAGAGTCAAGATTCAAAAGAGTCATGAGGGGCAACTTTCACACAAAAGGTGGTGAATGTTTGCCAGATGAAGTTGTAGATGCAGGTACAATTACAATGTTTATAAGATATTTTAAAAGACCCGAAACGTCACCTATCCATTGTTTATGATTGATCCACAACAACACACATAGTGAAAGATCAGTCACTGTTCCATAAGCAAACAGGGACATTTAAACTGCCAGCCATTCCCATCCAGCTCGGCGTGTCTTGTGAGAGAGAGCGGGCTGACCTTGCCAGTGTAAAGGTGTGTAGTACCGTAATACCATGAAAAGGGTGGCATGCACATATGTGTAGTGGAGATTATAAATGGCATGGATTAATAAGAGTTAATCTATATCCATGATATTCAGAGATGCTGCCTGACCCACTAGGTTAGTACAGCTGTGTGTCCTTTAAAAGACATTCAGTCAGGTACATGGAATAGAATGTTTTAGACACATATGGGCCAAACACAGGTAAATGGGACTAACCAAGATAGATAATTTGATCAGTATGGACAAGGTGGGTTGAAAGGGCCTGTTTCTGTGCTGTATGACTGACTATCATATTGGGATTACGAATGTTAAATTATTGGTTGGGAAATCTGGTTTCCTCCCACACTCCAAAGATGTACAGGTTTTCATGGTGATTGGCTTTAGAAATTGTAAATTGTCTCTAGTGTGTAGGAAATTGTTAGTGTATGGGGTGATCACCTGTGCGTACTCGATGGGCCGAAGGGCCTGATTCCACGCTATATCTCGAAAGTCAGCAATCTAAAATATACGGCCTGTGATGGAGGTAGAGGCAGTTACTCTCATAACATTTAAGCATCTGGACAAGCACATGATTAGCCATGGCACAGAAGACTAGGACTGAGTAAATGGGATTAGTATAGATAGGTGCTTAAGATCACCATGGACATGGTGGGCTGAAAGGCTTCCTTCCATGCTATTTGACACAATGATGAGAAATCTTACCCATGTGGGTTTGTAGATTAGTTGGCTTCTGAAAATGGACCTCTGTATGTACAGAGTAGATGAAAAAGTGGGATATCAGAACTATTGTGAATGAGTGATCAATGGTTGGCATGGACTCAGTGGGCTGAAGGGCCTACTTCCATGTTGCATCTCTAAACAGAACTAAACTAAGCCTGGAAAAGTGATTAAAACGTTTTAGCTTGCAGAGGGGGTGGGGGTTATCTCTGAGGGGGAGGTAAAAGTCATGTCAGAGATGAGAGCCTTGTCAATGATCTAGAAGGGGAATCAATGAAAATTTGTTTAATAAGTAATAAAATCCAAAAACATGAATTTCACTCTTACAAATAAATATTTGTAAAAATCGGATCTGCTTCAAAAGAAGAGAAAAATACAGCACATATACAGCAAAGCTATAGCTGATGAGTTGCTGTCAAGTTAATTTAAAAGCAATCTTTGTTGGAGAATTCTGCTTCTTTAGATTGATTGCAGCAGGTCCTCTATCTGGGGTTACAAATCGTTTGTCCAATGTGATTACACTTTGAAGCTCATCAGAGTTTTAGAAGTCAATATGATGCTCCTGGATTCAACATTAAAGCATTGAAATGTGAAACTTATTTTGTTTGGTATTGCTTGGGCAGTGAAGTTACAGCTTCACCTACCAAAAGCAAAAATAAAAAATGCCTGGGGCGATTTAAATCTGTTTTAATCCTGAACACTGTGTAAGCACATAAAAAGGAAGCTTCAATTGTTTCCCCACACTTCAAAGAAAACAAAGCAATTTCTTATTTAACTGCTTTTATCAAAGAAATCATCTTCACAAAAATCATCTTCATTTATCAATATCGGATTTCTCTTTTTATTTCAATATCTATATTGCTAAATAAATGCTGCCTTATATGTAAAATCCCATAATCCATGCAATTCTTGGATCGGAATGTTAGAAAGAAGAAAATCTCCAAGTGCTGCTTTTAGAAAATAGAACATAAAACAGTACAGCACAGGCACAAGCATGTGCCTGCATATAATCCATATTCCTCCACTCCCAGCTTATCCATGTGCCTATCAAAAAGTATTTTCAATGCAACTATCGTATCTGCAATGGCAACTCAAATTTCACTACACCAATAGGTGTATGTGACAGATAAATGTCCTTTGTCCTTGTCCTTTGCCTCCACACCAACCCCGACAGCATGCTTCAAACGCACATCTAATGTAGTGACAGATTTTTATATTGGTTCAAGGATTTAGTCCTTTAGTCACTTTAATTGAAGACAGGGGATCAGAAGATAATCAATACGCACCCACGAGTTCTCCACGAGACATTCAATGCCGTCGAAAGATGATTCTTCCAAACACAGTCTCTTGATTAATAGTTTCTTTATTGTAGTAGTAATAACAGTAAGATATCATCCAAGCTTCTTCTTGTATAAGTAAATTTCAATATACTCATGGTTATGCTCATGCATGGTCATGCTTGTGCATGGTCGAATGCTATGACCTCTCCTCCATTCTTCTTCAAACTAAACTAACTACTAGGGAGTCTGTGTGAGAATCCCAGCCACAAACATGCCTCAGCCTCAGACTACGTATAAATCCCACCCACATCATTACAGGCAGATAAAATTTAAAGGTAACTAGTTATAGTTATAACATACTGAGTTAAGCTAAATGACTACTACACCACCCATTGTGTAAAAAAGACTTGCACCACACATCTCCTTGAAACTTTGCCCATCTCACCTGAAAACTATGCACTCTAGAATTTGATATTACTATCCTGGGAAAGAAGTTCTAATTGCCTACCTATGCCTCACATAATTTCATATAATTCTATCAGGGCTTCCCTCAACCCTGCGTTCCAGAGAAAACAATGCAAGTTGTCCAACCTGTAGCTGGTACCCTTTGAGCCAGCAACATTCTGGTAAATTGCCTCTGCAGCCTTTCCAAAGCCTCCGCATCCTGCCTGTAATGTGGCAACCCGAACTGCATACAATACTCCCAAATGCAGCCAAACCAATGTCCCATAGAGCAGTATCATGAGTTACTGAAATCCGAAATAAAACCAGATATTATTGGAAATACACTGCAGCTCAATCAATGTCTGAAATAAGAAGGGTCATTCTCGTGGAGAACTCGTGGGTGCGTATTGATTATCATCTGATCCCCTGTCTTCAATTAAAGTGACTAAAGGACTAAAGGCAGTGCAACGCTTCATCAGAACCAATGAATGAAATATGAATAGCAATTACATAACAAATATTAACAAATACTAGTGGGAGAGTCTAGAACTAGAACTCATAGTCTCAGAATTAAAGGACTTTCTTTTAGGAAGGAGATGAGGAGGAATTTCTTTATTCAGAGGGTGGTGAAACTGTGGAATTCTTTGCCACAGAAAGCTGTGGAGGCCGTCAGTGGATATTTTAAAGGCAGAGATAGATGGATTCTTGATTAGTACAGATGTCAGAGGTTATGGGGAGAAGGCAGGGGGATGTGATAAGGAGGGAGAGATAGATCAGCCATGATTGAATGGCAGAGTAGACTTGATGGGCCGAATGGCCTAATTCTGCTCCTATCACTTATGATCTTATGATAATGGGGACAAAAAACAAGACAGACACCAGTCACAATATTGAGAGGAAAATAAACTGATCATCATATGGTTCAATAAAAGTCAGTTAAATAACCATAGTTGGAAACAGGCCTTACAGAGAACAAAATACTTTCAAGTAATCATTGTTGAAATTTATTGAAAAATGCAGCAATTTTGCCCAAGTTCTCATACAGCAATGAAGTCAAGTTTTCAATTAGGTTGGCTGAGGAAAAAACAATAATGTCCCTGCTCTTCAAAGTTGTGGGTGTGCAAGTATGTGTAATGGTCTGACAAGACAGTTCAACTACTTAAAGCAGAGAACAGCTGAATCATTTATGTGTATGGGCTGAGTACTTACATATCCATTTAAAGTGGCAAAGACTCACCAACTAGCCTCAACTATTTGAACGTTTGAAATATACTTTCTGTCATTCTCAAGTAAAATTGAGCCTCTGGCCAATCATGTGGCATTGAATTTTATCTCTTTGTTGGCCAAAAGCTCTAAATATATTCATAGAGACCCATTTCAAAATACTCACATTTTTCATCGATTTTGCCATCTCAGCTTGAATGCCATGATAGTTACTGCGTCAACCGCCACTGATATTAATTCCACGGCATCTCAAGGAGTTTTTCTTACTCTCCATTTCAAATGCCTTAACTTTGATTGTATACTTTTGCCTCTCATACATTTTAACGGTCAAAAAGCCTGTTGAAACTCACAGACTCAGTTTTCACATGGATCATTATCTGACTAAGCTGTTGAATTGGATGCAGAGTTCATGGTATAATACCCCTGCAGGCAATTGAAGATGGAAATGAGAAGAGAAAGTGCGCATATAAGGTTGGATAAATAATGTGAATCTAACATTAAAAAATGGGAATATTATCCGATTCATTGGTTGAGAGTAACATGAAACGTTGAAAAGCCTTTGCTCAGAAAATTAAATAGATTGCTTAGTGTGCGAGCTAGAATAGATTAAATCCGGCCTGTGGAAAAATATGATTAATTCACCAAATGAATTTTCCTCCTTCTACATTTAATTAAGCAAAATGGGTTAATTTAAATATCTGGAGCACTGTGGGAGTTAAGCCTTAGTCTGAGCCTTAGCAGGCACTGATTTGAACAGCCTTTACCAGCATCACTGATCAAATGCATCAGTATTCTCCCTTTCATCTAAGCGAGGCTGAGTCTCAATATTATTCAGTGATAAGGTCCATGGTACTGCAGTGCAGATTTTCAATTTGGCTTATTCTGTGAAATCATTCTGCTTGCAGTCCTGGTCTTAAAGGGGCTAGTATTGCACCATCCTTTTAAAAAATAACTTATTTTTTCCTTAGATAGACACAAAAAGCTGGAGTAACTTAGCGAGTCAGACAGCATCTCTGAAGAAGGGCCTCAACTCGAAACATCACCTATTCCTTTTTCCCCAGAGATGCTGGCTGACCACCTGACTTACTCCAACCTATCTCTGTTTTAAACCACCATCTGCAGTTACTTCCTGCACAACTTTATTTCCTTCTTGATTTCTCTTGTTAATCATCGGGAAGATTGAAGTTGATGTCATTGGCCCCTGCTGGAAACTTTATACTTGCTGCGGGTTAATTCAAATGGCTACTAGCTTATTTGACCTTGAGATAAGATTTTCTCTTATCTTTATCCCTGTAACATTATCTATCTTTGCATCAGACTGCCACTGACTCCAATTAGTAAGCCACCTTATGACATATAAAAATTGAGTGACATTGCTAGTGTGCAGCTAATTTAGCTGGAGGATCCATCCTCACTCATTGTTAATGTTTTTATCTATTTGCAGATGCTGGTTGAGATGCTATGTATTTCCATCATTATATGACTATATATCAGATTTATGGATTTATAGATTTTTCATAGATTTTTTTCTGATCTGATCGTCTCTATAAAGGGCAACAAAATAAAAATATTAGATGCAAGTTAAGAGGAACATAATGGAATCATAGAGAGATGCAGCACAGAAACAAAGTATTGTTCTTTTTCTTGTCTTGCCTACTCATAACATAAAACTAGAGGTTGTGCATAGAATGGATTACGGTATGACATAGTTGGCACCTAAAATTAGGTGCCACTGTATTGTTTTGTATTGTATTAACTTCTAATAAAATAAACAAAAAAAAAAAAAAAAAAAGAAACAAAGTATTCGGTCCCATGTTGACCATCAAGTAGCCACTAATCCTACCCTCGCCAATTTTATTCCCCATCAATTTTAACCCAGATTCTACCTCTCATTCACATACTAAAGACAATTTACAGTCTACCAAGCAGCACATATTGGTGGTATAGGAGGAAGTTGGACCACCTGGAGAAAAGCCAGGTTATCACTGGGAGAAAATGCAAGCTCCACACTGACTGTACCAGTGATCGGGATTGAACTAATTTAACTGGAGCTGTAAGGAAGCAATTTATCCAGCTGATTCAAAGTCTAAAACCAAAGCAGTAACGTGCCACATCTCTTGAGAGAAACAAACTTAATATTTTCAATCTGATAAGTCCTAATACTAACTGTTTCTCACCATTTCCATCTTGGTGATTATGTTTTCTTTCAGGCTTGACCATTCATCCCAGAGTTTCAAACACACATTCAAACATTTTCCTTATTGTTCCAGAAAGTCATCCTCATTCATTCACACTAAATGTGCCACTATGTAGTTGCAACACATTTCTCTTTGCATCAGAATTTTTAAACCAAATTTTGGAAATGGGGTGCAGAGTCACCATCATACAGCATAGTTAGTATCTCCCCAATGCTTTTTTAAGCAGGACAATGCGATTAATTTTATTCTTGGCATTGGGCAACAAGAGTATAGGTCAGTAAGTTAAACACTAGCCATCTGGATGCCCAAGGAGGCAGTGCTAGAGCTAAACATTGGACAAATGCTATCTCATTGTTCCCATAATAACTATCAATTAATGGTCTATTACAAAAACAGAAGGTGCTGGAATAACTCCGTGGATCAGGCAACATCTACGGAAGGAATGGATGGGTGACATTTTAGGTCAGGATCCTTCTTTGTTTTTTTTTTAACCATATGGGTTCCTACTAGCATTACCAAGAACAAAAGAAAATGCTATGTTGGAATAATTAGACACAAGGAATTGCAGATGTTGGAAGCTTGCGTAGAACACAAAGTGCTGGAGTAACTCAATGTGTCAGGCATAATCATTGGAGGACATGGATAGGTGATGTTTCTGAACAGGACCTTTCCTCAGATCTGAATTAATTATCTGTACAAATAGCACTAAAGGTCAGGTTTGGACCTGAATCACTGGTGCTATGAAGCAGCAACTCTACCTGCTGGGCCATTGTGTTCCAGTCTTGCTAAAACATAAAACTCCTTCACTGTATAAAATAGTTTTGTTTTCCAAGCGAAACGGCTGCTGCGTTTAGGATTCATCTCTGAGGCTGAATGCCTTCATGTCAAATAACCCTTCCCATTTAATAAAACATTCAGGTGATCATCAAATGGCCCACTTAGCCGCAATGGAGATTTGGAATCAAAACAATGTAAGTACCAAGACTTCCCAATATGAACAAGGCCTTTATTTTTTTCTTAATTCAATGAAACACTGATGCACAAGCTACATAAGGTCAGAATTTTACTTAATTATACTCAGTAACTACAGAACCTCACTTGATTGATCAATGTTTAGTACAGTTTGTTACTCCTTACGAAATGAAGAAGTCGATGCCTGCATGTATCAAAACATGGCAAATTGTAACGATCGATTCAACTTCTGAGGTTTCCATTATCTGCAATGCACATGTCACAAGCTTGGTGAAATATCATATTTGCTTGGATGAGTCCACTGCCAATAACAATCCAACAGGTTTGGCACCATCCAGAAGAAAGCAGGCTGTTTGATTGGCATACCACACATCTCCTAAACATTAATTTCCTTTAAAAAGACACAAAGTGCCGGAGTAACTCAGTGGGTCTTGCAACATCTCTGGAGATCATCATCAAATCCACATAAGTGCATCCCATTTGACACATCAGCCTGTCCACTTACAAACCTAACTTCATAGTTTTATAATCACACTCGGGAAGCCTTTGCAAATATAATATTCCAGTGCTTGGATGACAGCTCTAGATATCAAGGCAGTATTTGACCAAATGTAAAATGAAGGATCTTAGTTAAACTGAAAACAATAAGCAGCAAAGAAAATAAACATTTCCATGGTTTGAGTCAATGGTTTACAGCAGTCAATCATCTCAGCCTCAGGATCCCTCTGCAGGAGCTGCTTTGGCCAATATTACATAACCATTTTTAATGACCATTAAATATTCCTATTATAAAAAGGGAATTTTGCTGATGGTTAAGAAAGTCAAGTGTGTTTTACTGTCATATGTACTAAAATAGAACAATTAAATTCTAACTTGCAGCAGCACAGCAGGTTTGAAAACACAGTACTCAATAGATCATACAATAAACACATAAAAAAGAAGTTTAATAAATGAAACAAAACTATATAGAGCATGAAACAAAACAAAGCTCAACGTTTCTAATGTAACCTGGGTATTTTGTAGTTTGTAGTGCTCACTTCATTGACCAATGTTTAGTACAGTTTGTTACTCCTTACGAAATGAAGAAGTCGATGCCTGCATGTACCAAAACATGGCAAAATGTAACGATCGATTCAACTTCTGAGGTTTCCATTATCTGCAATGCACATGTATATAACATATAACATATAACAATTACAGCACGGAAACAGGCCATCTCGACCCTTCTAGTCCGTGCCGAACACATAATCTCCCCTAGTCCCATATACCTGCGCTCAGACCATAACCCTCCATTCCTTTCCCATCCATATAACTATCCAATTTATTTTTAAATGATAAAAACGAACCTGCCTCCACCACCTTCACTGGAAGCTCATTCCACACAGCTACCACTCTCTGAGTAAAGAAGTTACCCCTCATGTTACCCCTAAACTTCAGTCCCTTAATTCTCAAGTCATGTCCCCTTGTTTGAATCTTCCCTACTCTCAGTGGGAAAAGCTTTTCCACGTCAACTATGTCTATCCCTCTCATCATTTAAAAAACCTCTATCAAGTCTCCCCTTAACCTTCTGCGCTCCAAAGAATAAAGCCCTAACTTGTTCAACCTTTCTCTGTAACTTAGTTGCTGAAACCCAGGCAACATTCTAGTAAATCTCCTCTGTACTCTCTCTATTTTGTTGACATCCTTCCTATAATTAGGCGACCAAAATTGTACACCATACTCCAGAATTGGCCTCACCAATGCCTTGTACAATTTTACATTACATCCCAACTTCTATACTCAATGCTCTGATTTATAAAGGCCAGCACACCAAAAGCTTTCTTTACCACCCTATCTACATGAGATTCCACTTTCAGGGAACTGTGCACAGTTATTCCCAGATCCCTCTGTTCACCTACATTCTTCAATTCCCTACCATTTACCATGTACGTCCTATTTTGATTTGTCCTGCCAAGATGTAGCACCTCACACTTATCAGCATTAAACTCCATCTGCCATCTTTCAGCCCACTCTTCCAACTGGCATAAATCTCTCTGTAGACTTTGAAACTCTACTTCATTACCCGCAACCCCACCTATCTTAGTATCATCTGCATACTTACTAATCCAATTTACCACACCATCGTCCAGATCATTGATGTACATGACAAACAACAGTGGACCCAACACAGATCCCTGTGGCACCCCACTCGTCACTGGCCTCCAACCTGACAAACAACCATCCACCATTACTCTCTGGCATCTCCCATTCAGCCACTGTTGAATCCATCTTGCTACTCCACCATTAATACCCAACCATTGAACCTTCTTAACCAACCTTCCATGAGGAACCTTGTCAAAGGCCTTACTGAAGTCCATATACACAACATCCACTGCTTTACCCTCATCAATTTCCCGAGTAACATCTTCAAAAAATTCAAGAAGATTAGTTAAACATGACCTTCCATGTCACAAGCTTGGTGAAATATCCTATTTGCTTGGACGAGTGCACTGCCAATAACAATCCAACAGGTTTGGCACCATCCAGAAGAAAGCAGGCTGTTTGATTGGCATACCACACATCTCCTAAACATTAATTTCCTTTAAAAAGACACAAAGTGCCGGAGTAACTCAGTGGGTCTTGCAAGATCTCTGGAGATCATGGATAGATGATAGTTCAGGTTGGGACCCTTTTTCAAAAGCTGAGTGTAAAGCTTTTTGGACTCTTTTTTTAGACTTCTGGGGCAGAACGGTGGCGCTTCAGTAGAGTTGCTGTCTTACAATGTTTGCAGCGCCGGAGGTCCGGGTTCGATCCTGATCACGACCACGGGTGTCGTCTATATGGGGTTTGTGCATTCTCCTCATGACCGCGTGGGTTTTCTCTGGATTGTTCATTTTCCTCCCATACTCCAAAGATATACAGGTTTGAAAGTTAATTGGCCAAATAAAAGTGTAAATTGTCTCTAGTGGCTGTAGGATAGCGTTAATGTGTGGGGATCACTGGTCAGTGCGGACTCGGTGGGTTGAAGGGCCTGTTTCCACGCTGTATCTCTAAACTAAACTAAATTAAAACCAAATGTCACCTATCCATGTTCTCTAGAGATGCTGCCTGACCCATTGGGTTACTCCAGCACTTTGTGCCTTTTTTTCTGTAGCACAGTATCTGCAGTTCCTTGTGTTTCCTTTACACTGATGCACAGGTGCGGTAGAGTGCCCTGTATACAAAATGCAATAACATACTTGCATAGGTTACCCTAATGGTACCTCCCACAACCATGACTTCTACCGCGAAGAAAGACAAGGACAACGGACATATGGAAACATTGTCACTTGCATATGGAAACATTCCTCACCAGAAGCAATTCGAGCAGCTGCTTGCCAGCACCTTCTCAAAGCAAATTAGGTCCGGGCAAGAAATTCCAGCTGTGCCTACATCTCGAGAAATGAATTACATTTATGCAATATTGTACTTCGTACAGGTAAATCTATCTCTGCTCTTCTGTGATTATTCAAGAAACAATGGCTTTAGTGACAGCCGGTTTTCAAACAGAAAGTCATTAGACATGGCATGACCTTCTGGCATATTGCAACTGTCAGTGGAAATGCTAATTTGAGATCACCGTCACATTGTCACAAGCAAATCATGGCTTCATTTTGCGCTCTTGTATCATTTCTGAAGGAGCCCTACCTCTATAGCCAGTGACACTATTAGTATTGGAATATGTTTCAACAACACACAAATTTCAAAAATAGACAACATTTTCAGCTAAATTATTTACATACATCATGAGCTGGAAAGGGCCCAGAGAAGATTTACGAGGATGTTGCCAGGACTTGAGGCCCTGATAGGGAGATAAGGCCCTTAGAGGGAGAGATTGAGCAGGCTAGGACTTATTCCTTGGAGCACAAGAAGATGAGGGGTGATCTTATAAAGGTGTATACGTTCATGAGGGGAATATATAGGGTGAATGCAGGGTGTTTTATATAGGGTGAGTATAGGGTATTTTACCCAGAGTAGGAATTAAGAACACAAGGACATAGGTTTAAGGTGAGGGGGTGGGGGGTGGGGAATATAATAGGAACCTGAGGAACAACTGTGGTGGGTATCTGGAACAAGCTCCCAAAGGAGGTGATTGAGGCAGGTACTATCACAACGATTAAAATACATTGGACAGGCACTTGGATGGCATAGATTTCAAAGGATATGGACAAACACAGGCAGGTGGACTATAGAGATGCTGCCTGGCCCGCTGAGTTACTCCAACATTTTGTGTCTATCTTCGATTTAAACCAGCATCTGCAGTTATTTCCTACTCAGGTGGGCTAAACAATTGTTGGGTCATGTTAGTCAGTGTGGGGAGGTTGGGCCATAGGACCTGTTTCCACATTGCATGACTATGATTCTATGACATCAACAGAAGACCCAGCACTGACAATTTGCTGAACACCAGTGGTCACAGACTTCCATTCAGAATAACATCTCTCCACTACTACACTACAACGTCTATGACTGATTCCAGTCAACCAAGTCTCAATGGATCCTATGTGCTTTAATCTTCGGGATATGTTTACCATGAAGGACCTTGTTAATTGCTTTACTAAAGTCCATGTGTGCAACATGCCCTGCCTTGCCTTCATTAATCATCTTTGTCACCTCCTCAAAAAACACATGGAATGACCTCCCCCACACAAAGCCATACTGACTATCTTTAATAATAAAGCTATGCTTTTCCAATGCAAGTAGCTCTTATCCCTAAACATGGATTAATAATATTACAGCATTGTTTCCTTATTAAGGTCAAAAGGTCATAAGGGCTAGGAGTAAAATTAGGCCATTTGGCCCATCAAGACTACTCCGCCATTTAATCATGGCTGATCTACCTCCTAACCCCATTTCCCTGCCTTCTCCCCATACCCTCTGACACTAATCAAGAATCTATCTATCTCTGCCTTAAGAAATATCCACCGACTTGGCCTCCACAGATTCACCACCCTTTATTACTTTATTCATTCTTGGGTTAAGGCATTGTACGCTAGGGCAGTATTTATTCCCCATTCCTTAATGCCCCTGATAAACTGGAAGGCTGTTGGGCAGAGAATTATTGGATTTTGACAGCCAAGATGAAAGATTGGATATATTTTAAAGTAAGAATGATGGGGGACTTGGAGGGTTACCTGCAGGTAGTGATGTTCCCATGCCCTGGGAATGCTTGTCCTTACTACTTTAATTGTCACAGATTTCCTTTTTTATATATCTTCTTAAGTCCACAGAGTGCATCTTGAGTAAATTTTGCTTGAAACGACAGAGGGAAAATCTGCATTCTTTTATTAATGATCAGAGTGTTCATATATCAATCACTGTTATCTCAGCCGAAGTTATGCTTGGGAGAAATGATTTACAACATGCTTTTCAGCCAATTAAGACATTTTTGAAAGGCAGTCAGTCAAGGTTGCACCATAGGGCACCAATTCACCCAGAAACAGACTCTGCTGGTGGTATTGAATTAAATGGCCAGAATGATAAATGATAAAAATTGATCAGGAGAGTGAGAAGAAGCAAGTTATTTTTCTCTCACACATCTACTCACCAAGATAGCTGAACTCTATTGTACAATGTTATTATGATTGTTAACTGACGTTCTTTTATTTTTCCTATTGTCTGCGGGTGTTATGCCAGCAGTAATTTGAGACTGCGAGCTCAGTATTGGAACTTGGAGGTATTTGTTGGTGGATATAAGTGGTTAGCTGAAGCCAAGGACTACAGATGGAATTTCTCCTTGCTCTGATCCCTGGCTTGTCCCTCATACCTCCAGTGTATCAACAAGGCCAAATTAATTAGAAATTTGTATAGGAAGGGACTGCAGTTGCTGGTTTAATCCGAAAATAGACACAAAAAGCTGCAGTAACTCAGTGGGCTAGGCAGCATCTCTGGAGAGAAGGAATGGGTGACATTTTGTGTTGAGACCCTTCTTCAGACTAGTCAGGGAAGAGGGAAACGAGAGATATAGACAATGATGTAGAGCAGGAGTCGGCAAGTTATGGCCTATGGGCCTGATCCGCCCCGTAACCCAAAATAATCTAGCCCGCAGGCGTTTTTTTTTACAATTAGTTATCGCGACCTGGGAACTGCAGCCAGTCCTGGGGCATGCAGGCGACATGGGAACTGCAGCCTGTCCTGGAGCTCGCAGGTGACATGGGCACTGCAGCTAGACCCGGGGCTCGCAGGCGACATGGGAACTGCAGCAAAACCCGGGGCTCGTAGGTGGCATGGAAACTGCAGCCAGGCCTGGGGCACGCAGGCGACCAGAGAACTGCAACTAGTCCTGCGGCACGCTGGCGACATGGGAACTAATGGGCCTGTCTGGGCCAGTAAACTACTGCTTATGTTTTTTTCCCAATGAGCCAATGAAATTCACCGGTCAGCACTGGCGACAACCTACGAGAACCTTCGACCTCCTAGCAACCTCCTGGCGACTCACCTACAGCACGAGAATTCTCGCTACTCTTCATTCTGGTCGCTGCTAAAGTTGTCACCACTCCTTCTACCTCTTTCTCCCCCCTTCTTCCCCCTTCTCCCACCTCCCACCCCCCCCCCCACTCTTTTAAAGGACTTACCGTACACTGTGCTTCAGCCGTCTTAAATACAGCGCCAACCATCCTGTTCATCGTGGCGTGTGTCTGTATCACCTTGGCTTTGCACCGTGTGAATTTCACTCAGACAGCGCTCCCCTCACTTACCCTGTCCCACGCCTGCATAACGGGCTGACGAAGGAAGCGATGTGTGTGTGTGTTCCACTCTGACAGTCGCCATTCCAGTTGCGGTTTTTCAGGCGACTGCCGGCAACTTAACAGTCGCCTTAAATTGCCTAAGTGGGACAGGCCCATTAAGCCAGTCCCGGGTCACACAGGCAACCTGGGAACTGCAGCTATTCCTGGGGTACGCAGGCGACCTGGACGCTACAGCCAGTCCCAGGGACGCGAGGGATCAGGGAACTGCAGAAAATTAATTGTAAAACACGTGAAAACTAATGCAAAAAACAACACCAAGTGTCGCACTAGTTAGTATGTATTATTACTAATTTATGCATCATTAGTATGTATTATTACTAATTTAGTTAGTATGTGTTATTATTACCTCCATTTATTTACTATGGCGATAGATGTGGCCCGCCATTCTCTCACAGACATGGGTCCTGGCCCCTATGCAGTACAAAGTTGCCGACCACTGATGTAGAGAGATAAATAAGAATGAACGAAAATATGCAAAAAAATAACGATGATAAAGGAAGCAGGATATTGTTACCTGTTCATTGGGTGAAAACGAGAAGCTGGTGTGAATTGGGTGGGGGATGGATGGAGAGAGCCATCGTTATTGCCAGAGTTATTTGAAGTTAGAGACATTTGCTTGCTGTCCACCCACTTATTTGCTATCATTTCATGTTCTACTGACACCTTATGCATATTTAACTGAAGAAATGTCTCAACCTGAATTGTCACCTGTCCATGTTATCCAAAGAAACTGCCTGACTGGTTGTTTTGCCAGCACTTTGTGTCCTTTTCCTCATTTGTAGAAATAGCTCCAGTAACATATTTAATGTCTTTAATTTAATACCCAATCACTAAAAGGCTAACAAATGATCATGAACAATTTTTATTAAAATGGATATGAGGTATTGATACACTTGAGTTGCTGACAGAAAAAAATGTATAGAATCCCTTGGATTTTCTGGTGTATAAGACATTGGTGAAGCCACATTTACTACAGTTGTAAAAGACATAAGAGTATTGTGTTTAGTTTTGGTCACCGTGTAATAGGAAAGATGTTGTCAAGCTGGAAAGAGTGCAGAGAAGATTTACAAGGATGTTGCCAAGATTTGAGGGTCTGATCTATAGGATGAGCAGGTTAGGACTTCTTCCCTTGAAATGCAGGAGGATGAGAGGTGATCTTATAGAGGTGTGCATAATCACGAGAGCATTAGATTGGGTAAATACATAGAGACCTTTGTTCAGAGTAGGGGAATTGAGGCAACAAAGGCATATTATGTTCAAGGTGAAGGGGGAAAGATTTAATAGGAGCCTGAGGGGTAACTTTTTTACAAGAAAGGTAGTGGATATATTGAACGAACTGCCTGAGGAGGTAGTTGATGCAGATACTACCACAGTGTTTAAAATACATTTGGACAGGTACATGGAAAGCATAGGTTTATAAGGTTATGGTCCAAGCGCAGGCAGGTGATGCTCGTGTAGATGTGCCATGTTGGTTGGGCTGGGCATGTTGCACGAAAGGGTCTGTTTCCATGTTATATGACTTTATGACTCTCTATGACTCTATAACTCTATAACTCTATTTTGGGGTTCCTTGTCTTTGCCCAGATGTTCAAATAGTGTCTGCTAACAGTTGCATGACTTTTTCCCTCTAGGTCAATTCATGATATAATGGGATTTCTCCTTTTTTTTAATCTTTCTGAAAAGCTTGAATAATAAAAGCAGGCTGCAAGGCAGGAGAAATTATACTAATACTCACATGCTGGTCCCTCTGCACCTGCACTTCTAAAGAGTGACAACTTTACTTCCAGCTGCCAATGGAGAAACACTTGTGCAAGCTGTGATTCATAAAATAGTTATATCACAAGATACGAGGTGATTTGCAGAATAATTAATCCACAGGTACAGTACTAACAATGTGAAGGTCAACATACCCTTAACCTTTCTGTTTTCAGACCAATCCAAAGATCGTTAACTCACATTAATCAATTGGTGCACTTCAAAGGTATAAAACATTTGAAGGATGTCTTGTTTGCTCGAGCAAGCAATTACATCTCCTTCATCAGCAAGCAACAACAGCATGACATGCCTGTGCAATTTCACTGATTGGCAAGATCAAAAATGCCCCAGAGGACATTGCATCAGCATGGTTTAGAAAATAGGTGCATGAGTAGGCCATTCGGCCCTTTGAGCCAGCACCACCATTCATGGCTGATCACCAACAATCAGTACCCCGTTCCTGCTTTCTCTCCATATGCCTTAACTCCGCTATCCCTAAGAGCTCTCTTGAAAGCATCCATAGAACCAGCCACCACTGCCCTCTGAGGCAGGGAATTCCACATACACGCAACTGTGTGAAAAAGTGTTCACTCATCTCTGTTCTAAATGGCTTACACCTTATTCTTAAACTATGGCCCCTGGTTCTTGACTCCCCAACATTGGGAACATATGTCCTGACTCCAGCGTGTCCAAACCCTTAATAATCTTATATGTTTCAATAAGAGAAGGTTCACCAGACTGATTCCTGGGATGTCAGGACTTTCAGATGAAGAAAGACTGGAAAGACTCGGTTTGTACTCGCTAGAATTTAGAAGATTGAGGGGGATCTTATAGAAACTTACAAAGTACTTAAGGGGTTGGACAGGCTAGATGCAGGACGATTGTTCCCGATGATGGGGAAGTCCAGAACAAGGGGTCACAGTTTAAGGATAAGGGGGAAGTCTTTTAGGACCGAGATGAGAAAAACATTTTTCACACGGAGAGTGGTGAATCTGTGGAATTTTCTGCCACAGAAGGTAGTTGAGGCCAGTTCATTGGCTATATTTAAGAGGGGGTTAGATGTGGCAATTGTGGCTAAAGGGAACAGGGGGGTATGGAGAGAAGGCAGGTACAGGATACTGAGTTGGATGATCAGCCATGATCATATTGAATGGCGATGCAGGCTCGAAGGGCCGAATGGCCTACTCCTGCACCTATTTTCTATGTTTCTATAAGTGATAGGAGTAGAATTAGGCTGTACTAATCAAGCAAACAATTCTTGTATACAGTACGGCTTCCTCTTGGGAGGTAGGTCATGTACTAAACATTCCCAACCAAACACAGGAGACAAGGTGAGAGGAAACTCAGTGGGAGGGAAAGTTGCCAGCTGATCCAAAAGGTACAAACATTCCTACCTCCGTCATCACCACAAACAAGGAACATCAGCTGAATCAGGAAGATACAGGAAGGAAATACAGGACAAAAATCCCCGACTCAAGAGGTCTGGGTGAAGCCTGCAATAAACCATCATTGTGCCGAGTCCAGAGGCTGTAGAGATGATTGAGAGAAGGGCAGAGGCAGAGGCAGTCTGGATCGGACAAGGTAGGAAAGTGAAAACCACATACTTTAAATCCAGGAGGAGATGGTGCAAGGGGAACAACTTCCAGATGGAAGGAAAAGAGGATAACATAGGCAATGTGATTTTTGTCTGATTTTTTTAACAATTCCTCTTGCATGAAATAAATCCTAGGATTAGAAATGAAATGTCAGTTTTAAGCACTTTTAGATTAGTTACAGTATTATTAAAACCCAAGTAAATCTACCTGCAATCTGATACTATAACTGCTTTCAATTTTAGATTTGTTCCCATTTATTACTCCCAGGGCTTCCAAGAGTTCAAGACTTCAAGAGACATTTATTTTCACATGCACCAATTGACACAGTGAGATTTGAATGACCATACAGCCATACGAATAAAAAGAACACAATACACAATAGAATTTAACATGAACATCCCCACACAGCAAAATCAACGTTTCCCACTGTGAGGGGAGGCAATAAGGTTCAGTCATCTTCCTCTTTGTTCATCCGTAGCCGGGTCCTTTTGGGCCCTCCACATTTGCCCCTACGGGTAGCCCGATGTTTCAGGCCCTCTCGCCGGGATGATCGGAGCTCCGGCGTCGGAACAGAAGAACACTCTTGGAGTTTCCGAATCGGTCACTTCCTACCGGAGACCGCGGCTCCCAAAGTCCACAGGCCGAGCTGGACGGAGCTCCAACACTGGCGATCCCGGGGAAAGATCCCAGGCTCCGCGATGTTAAAGTCAGGGCCGCCCGTGGCTGGAAGCTCCGCAAACCACAGCTCCATGGTGTTAATCAGCAGGCCCAACATTCCGGAACTCCACTCGGCGATCCCCAGTAAGGCATCACCCCGCTCCACGATGGTAATTCAGTGCTGCGCCGCTGCTGAAGCTCTGGCCGGTTTCCGGCATGAAAGGCCACGCCAATCCAGATGGTAGGCCACAAGGGGAGGGGGGGGGGGGGGTGAAGATGCGACTCATAGAATAGATGCATCCTGACCAGGAAGTGACTGGGAAATGATTTCCCCCTTTCCATCCTCACCTCTCCCACATAAAAAATACTAAGAAACCTCCAGGAACATACTTTTAAACAAACTAAAAATACCAAAAAGGGTGAAACGACAAACAATAGACAATAGACAATAGGTGCAGGAGTAGGACATTCGGCCCTTCGAGCCAGCACCGCCATTCAATGTGATCATGGCTGATCATCCCCAATCAGTACCCCGTTCCTGCCTTCTCCCCATATCCTATGACTTCGCTATTTTTAAGAGCCCTATCTAGCTCTCTCTTGAAAGCATCCAGAGAACTTGCCTCCACCTCCCTCTGAGGCAGAGAATTCCACAGACTGACCACTATCTGTGAGAAAAAGTTCCTTGTCTCGTTCTAAATGGCTTACTCCTTATTCTTAAGCTGTGGCCACTGGACTCCTCCAACATCGGGAACATGTTTCCTGCCTCTAATGTGTCCAAGCCCTTCAATCTTATGTGTTTGAATGAGATCCCCTTTCATTCTTCTAAACTCCAGAGTGTACAAGCCCAGCTGCTCCATTCGCTCAGCATATGACAGTCCCGCCATCCCGGGAATTAACCTTGTAAACCTACGCTGCACTCCCTCAATAGCAAGAATGTTCTTCCGCAAATTAGGGGACCAAAACTGCAAACAATACTCCAGATGTGGTCTCACTAGGGCTCTGTACAACTGTAGAAGGACCTCTTTGCTTCTATATTCGATTCCTCTTGTTATAAAGACCAACATGCCACTCGCTTTCTTCACTGCCTGCTGTACCTGCATGCTTACTTCCATAGACTGATGTACAAGGACCCCCAGATCCTGTTGTACTTCCCCTTTTCCCAACTTGACGCCATTTAGATAGCAATCTGCCTTCCTGTTTTTGCTACCAAAGTGGATAACCTCACATCTATCCGCATTAAACTTCATCTGCCATGCATCTGCCCACTCCCCCAACCTGTCCAAGTCACCCTGCATTCCCCTAGCATCCTCCTCACAGTTCACACTGCCACCCAGCTTTGTGTCATCTGTAAATTTGCTAATGTTACTTTGAATCCCTTCATCCGAATCATTGATGTATATTGTAAATAGCTGTAGTCCCAGCACTGAGCCTTGTGGTACCCCACTAGTCACTGCCTGCCATTCTGAAAGGGACCCGTTAATACCTACTCTTTGTTTCCAGTCTGCCAACCACTTCTCTATCCATGTCAGCACTCTACCCCCAATACCATGTGCCCTAATTTTGCCCACTAAACTCCTATGTGGGACCTTATCACACGTTTTCTGAAAGTCCAGGTACACTACATCCACTGGCTCTCCCTTGTCCATTTTCCTAGTTACATCTTCAAAAAATTCCAGAAGATTAGTCAAGCATGATTTCCCCTTCGTAAATCCATGCTGACTCGGACCGATCCTGTTACTGCTATCCAAATGTTCGGCTATCTCATCTTTTATAATTGACTCCGGCAGCTTCCCCACCACTGATGTCATGCTAACTGGTCTATAATTCCCTGTTTTACCTCTCCTGCCTTTCTTATAAAGTGGGATAACATTAGTTACCCTCCAATCCACAGGAACTGATCCTGAGTCTATAGAACATTGGAAAATTATCACCAATGCATCCACGATTTCTAGAACCACTTCCTTAAATACCCTGGGATGAAGACCATCAGGCCCTGGGGATTTATCAGCCTTCAGTCCCATCAGTCAATCCAACACCATTTCCTGCTAATGTGGATTTCCTTCAGTTCCTCTGTCACCCCAGATCCTCTGGTCACTACTATATCAGGAAGATTGTTTGTGTCCTCCTTAGTGAAGACAGATCCAAAGTACCTGTTCAACTCATCTGCCATTTCCTTGTTCCCCATAATAAATTCACCTTTTTTTGTCTTCAAGTGTCCAACTTTGGTCTTAACTATTTTTTTCCTCTTCACATACCTAAAGAAGCTTTTACTATCATGCTTTATATTCTTGGCTAGCTTACCTTCGTACCTCATCTTTTCTCCCCGTATTGTGTTTTTAGTTATCTTCTGTTGTTCTTTAAACATTACCCAATCCTCTTGCTTCCCGCTAATCTTTGCTATGTTGTACTTCCTCACTCACTATCAAAACATGGAGGGGACAGGGGGACACAATTTTTTGGTGGCCACGCACGCATTCGCACTCACACACACATGCGCGAGGCTTCGGAGGCTCAATCCAGCGTTAAATGCAGCTCAACTCTGCCTGTCTCACTGGGTTAACCACAGCCCTGTCTGGACTGACGGGACACCAGCGTTACTTCTCCACGCTGGCCATATTTCCCGCAAGTCCAGGAAGGGTTGTAAACTCACCTGGCGGCACAGGCAGAGTTAGCTGGGTTTAGCACTGCTTCTCTGCACTGGCCCATCTGTTTCCCGACCAAAGTTCCTATAGTGGAGGATCTTTGCTGCCGACCTCTCTGGCCACCTGTGGGGGGGGGGGGGGGGGCACTTGGGATGGGGCAGGACAGCGCTGGAGAGCCGGCCGGGATCATCCTGGCTGCGGATCAAGCTCAGGTCTGTGCCACGTCTCCCTCCTCCAATCACCGCGCTCTATCCTCAGTCCCAACCAAAGATTCTTTGGTCCATACCCCCCTCCCCCCACTCTTCCCTCCTCCAATCATCGCGTTAAATCATGTCCCGCCCCCATTGCCTGCCGACCGACGTCTCTCTCGTCCAATCGGCGCCCTCGATCACCGGGTTTTAAAATCCGGATTACAAAACTTGGGGGGGATGTCCCCCACCTCTCAAAACATGGAGGGGACGTGTCCCCTCTGGCCCCCCCGGGTTTTCCGCCCCTGTTCCTCGCTTTAATTTTTATACTGTCCATGACGTCCCTTGTCTGCCATGGTCGTCCCTTTCCCCTCTCGGAATTTTTCTTCCTCCTAGGAATGAACTGATCCTGCACCTTCTGTATTATTCCTAGAAACACCTGCCATTTTTGTTCCACTGTCATCCCTGCTAGTGTATCTTTCCAGTCAACTTTGGCCAGCTCCTCCCTCATGGCCCCATAGTCCACTTTATTCAACTGCAACACTGCCACCTCCGATCTACTCTTCTCCCTCTCCAATTGGAGATTAAACCTGACCATGTTATGGTCGCTGCCTCCTAATGGCTCATTAACCTCGAGGTCCTTTATCAAATCCGGTTCATTACATAACACTAAATCCAGAATTGCCTTCTCCTTGGTAGGCTCCAATACAAGCTGTTCTAAGAATCCATCACAAAGGCACTCTACAAAGTCCCTTCCTTGGGTTCCAGTGCCAACCTGATTTTCCCAGTCTACCTGCATGTTGAAATCTCCCATAAAAACGACAGCATTATTTTTACTACATGCCAATTTTAAGTCCTGATTCAACTTGTGCCCTATGTCCAGGCTACTGTTTGGGGGCCTGTAGATTAGTCTCATTAGGGTCTTTTTGCCCTTACAATTCCTTAGTTCTATCCATACTAACTCCACATCTGTTTCAATGTCACCCCTTGCAAGGGACTGAATTTCATTCCTCACCAACAGGGCAACCCCACCCCCTCTGCCCACCTGTCTGTCTTTTCGATAGGAGGTATACCCTTGAATATTCAGTTCCCAACCCCTGGCCCTCTTGCAGCCATGTCTCAGTAATTCCCGCAACATCATACTTGCCAGTTTCTAACTGAGCCTCAAGCTCGTCCACTTTATTCCTTACACTTTGTGCATTCATATACAGCACTTTGACCTCCGTATTCACTTCCCCCCTCGAACCGCTCGCAATGGCCCTGATCTTACTCAGTAGTCCATTCTCGAGCTTTCCTTCCCTTTAATTCAAGAATCTTTTGTAATTTTTTCTGTAGTCACTTCCCCTTCAACTCCATCTTTATACTCCCAATTTGTCAGTCCCCCCCCCCCCCCCACTATTTAATTTAAACCCACACATGTAGCTCTAGCAAACCTGCCTGCCAGAATGTCGGTCCCCCTCCAGTTAAGGTGTAACCCGTCCCTTTTGTACAGATCACCCTTACCCCAGAAGAGACCCCAATGGTCTATAAATCTAAATCCTTGCTCCCTGCTCCAGCCCCTCAGCCACACATTCAGATTCCCTATCTCCCTGTTCCTGTCCTCACTAGCACGAGGTACTGGAAGCAATCCAGAGATAACCACCCTTGAAGTCCGGTATTTCAGTCTTCTTCCCACACTCTCTGAAGTCATGTTGGAGAACCTCTACTGCTCTGCCGTGCACAACTACTGCCGGCTGTTCACCTTCTCTCTCTCTCTCTCTCTCTCTCGAGGATGTTCTGAATTTGTCTCGTGACATCGTGAACCCTGGCACCAGGGAGGCAACAGGCCATCCTCGCATCACGTCTGCCACTACAGAATCTCCTGACCGCTCCTCGGACAATGGAGTCACCCACCACTAGGGCTCTGCCCGACGTCGGTCTCACCGGTCGAGTCCCATCTCTAGGATTGGAGCCACCGACGTGTCTGCCGCTCGGACTGGAAACCTCGTCGCCCAGGACAGTTCCCAAGAGGGCGTACCTGTTTTCATTAGGCACATCCACCTGAAACTCTGCACGCCACGATTTCCACCCTTTCTCTCCGTCACACACCTTGGTTCTTCCCATATCCTCCATCCAGATTAGAGCGAATGTAACCTGATGTACCGCAGTCCAGAGTGAATCTTACACTGGCAAATGTGCTCCCTTTTAGTTGTGGTACAAAGGCACATCTACTTTCTCAGGTTAAAAGATCACATGGCACGAGGAATACCAGAGGATTTTTCTCTAATATAGGCACCACTGTTTATCCTTGATATCCTGGCCAATATTTAACATTCCATCATGTTAAATATCTGTTTATTATCACATCGTTATTTATGGGAGCTACGTATGCACAAATTAGCTTCTGCATTATTTACAACAGTGATTACATATCAAAAGCACTTAGTTGGCTGTAAAGCACTTTTAATTGCCCCGGGATAGTGAAAGACAGTCACTCCAAGCTCAGATATAGAGAATGATCACTTGGTATAGTCAATATTTTGGAATCTACATACATGATGGAGTTGTCACCCTTGAGAAACAAGAGAACCCTTCAGAGTTATGCTCTGCAAGTTTTTTTTAATGTCACCAACACAAGGTAAAATAAACGATGAAGCCAGCCATGGCATAAAGCAGATAGTATTATTAATGCTAAATAAGCAGCATGCTCTTTATCTTCAAATGTTATTAGAAAAGTGATCAAAGGAATGGACAATTTCAATTTAAAATGAGAATGCCACCATGTCACAAAAGTTTGAAAAAATAATATTCCTATGTGAATATATGACAGGAAAGTGCTGAATGCACTTTTTAATTTAAAATCAGCGACACTTTGTTATGTCAATTTCTAAATGCTCTGATTCCTTCAAATATATTACTAAGTTGTTCATCTGCTGCATTTTATTATTCTCTTGAGATGGGATATGTTTCCACTTATAGCTACATTTCCGTACAGTTGAAGAAGTAATTAACTGCTATATAAACCCATATGGACAATTTGCTAATTCTTCTAAATTAGGCTAAAAACTAGGCTGAGAAGGTTGGAAATAATGTTGCTTCATGAGTTTGAAAAGAAGAATGTAATTACACTGAAGATATGTGGAGAAACTCTTGCAAGCACTGGAGAATACCAGTTAAGAAAGATTGGTAGGTCAGCAACAAGTTCAAGCACTGGTTTCACTAACTAATTCATGTCTAAGTTTTTCCCATCAGTATATATATCATCAGATCATATCTATATTACTAAAAGTCTGATCTTGACCACTTCCTGTTGGTCTATATATTGATTTTAGAAAAAATGCTGACATTTACGGCCAACTTACTCAGAGTCTCCCTCCGCTGTGCTGGACAAGAGGATTTATCCCATCGATGAAAAATAAAAGATATTAGTGTTAAAAAAATGTTGTGATTCTCTCTCCTGAAGGCCACGCCCCTTCCTGAGGGACTACAAAACCCGGACGTGTTGTGTGCCTCACACAGTCTCTACAAGATGGGGGGAGCGAGAGGGTCATGTCTCTCAGTCTGAGCTGTGAATAACACAGAACACATGTCTACTAAACTGTGAGTGTGGTTTTACTGACCTTGAGTGCCCTTAATGTGGTTTGAAAATGAAAATCTGGTTGGTTTTATATAAAGCACAGCAAACGGTTGTTTGTGGTGGTTGGTTCGAAATGAAGCACAGCAAATGGTTGTTGGTGGTGGTTGGTTCCAAATGGCAAATGGCAAATGATTAAAAGTGTAAACTTGACAACTTCCTGGTTGGTTCGAAATGAAGAACTGCAAATGGTTGTTGATGGTGGTTGGATCGAAATGAAGAACAACAAATGGTTGTTGGTGGTGGTTGGTTCAAAATGAAGCACAACACATGGTTGTTGGTGGTGGTTGGTTTGAAATGAAGCACTGCAAAAGGTTGTTGGTGGTGATTGGTTCGAAATGGAGCATTGCAAATGGTTGTTGGTGGTGGTTGGTTTGAAATGAAGCACTGCAAAAGGTTGTTGGTGGTGATTGGTTCGAAATGGCAAATGATTAAAAGTGTAAACTTGACAACTTCCTGTTTGCACTGTGTATTGATTTTAGATAAAACACTACCACTCACGGCTGTGATTTTTGGCCATCTTACTCAGTCCCCCTCCGCTCATCAGGAGCAGAGTATTAGAAACATAGAAATATAGAAAATCGATGCAGGAGTAGGCCATTCGGCCCTTCGAGCCTGCACCGCCATTCAATATGATCATGGCTGATCATCCAACTCAGTATCCTGTACCTGCCTTCTCTCCATACCCGCTGATCCCTTTAGCCACAAGGGCCACATCTAACTCCTTCTTAAATATAGCCAATGAACTGACCTCAACTACCTTCTGTGGCAGAGAATTCCACAGATTCACCACTCACTGTGTGAAAAAAGTTTTTCTCATCTCGGTCCTAAAAGACTTCCCCCTTATCCTTAAACTGTGACCCCTTGTTCTGGACTTCCCCAACATCGGGAACAATCTTCCTGCATCTAGCCTGTCCAACCCCTTAAGCATTTTGTAAGTTTCTATAAGATCCCCCCCCAATCTTCTAAATTCTAGCGAGTACAAGTCGAGTCTATCCAGTCTTTCTTCCTATGAAAGTCATGACATCCCAGGAATCAGTCTGGTGAACCTTCTCTGCACTCCCTCTATGGCAAGAATGTCTTTCCTCAGATTAGGAGACCAATGATTTCACCACTTTCCAAATGTATCTTTAATAACTGACTCTAGCATTTCCCCCACTACCGATGTTAGACTAACTGGTCTGTAATTCCCTGTTTTCTCTCTCACTCCCTTTTTAAAAAGTGGGGTTACATTAGCTACCTTCCAATCCTCAGGAACTACTCCAGAATCTAAGGAGTTTTGAAAAATTATCACTAATGCATCCACTATTTCTGGGGCTACTTCCTTAAGTACTCTGGGATGCAGCCTATCTGGCCCTGGGGATTTATCAGTCTTTAATCCATTCAATGTTCCTAACACCACTTCCTGGCTAACCTGGATTTCACTCAGTTCCACCATCTCATTTGACCCCTGGTCCAATGCTATTTCAGGCAGATTATTTATGTCTTCCTTAGTGAAGACAGAACCAAAGTAGTTATTCAATTGGTCTGCAATGTCCTTGCTCCCCATTCTTCCCATCATTGAAAAATAAAAGTGTTATGAATGTTTAAAAAATATTGAGAAGCTCTCTCCTGTCAATCACGCCATGAAGCCAACGCCCATTCCGGTGGGAGGGGGAGGGATTATAAATCCCAGAAGTGTGGGTGTGGCTCAGTCTCTGCAAGGTAGGGGAGGGAGAGGTCACGACTGTCTGAGCTTTAAATCAACTGACACTGAAAGTCTACTGAACTGTGAGTGTGGTGTTTATGATGTTTTATGGTGTTTTGTGTGGTTTTATAGTGGTTTTATGGTAGTTTCACCCTGCCTAAAATGGTATGAAACGGCATTTGAATGTGGTGGCCTTGCCCCGGCATGAAACAGTATGAAACTGCATTTGAATTTGGTGGCCTTGTACCCTGCATGAAATGGCATGAAACTGCATTTGAATTTGGTGGCCTTGCACCCAGCTTGAAGTGGTATGAAACTGCACTTGAATTTAGTGGCCTTGCACCCTGCTTGAAGTGGTATGAAACTGCACTTGAATTTGGTGGCCTTGCACCCTGCTTGAATTTGGTGGCCTTGCACACTGCTTGAAGTGGTACGAAACTGCACTTGAATTTGGTGGCCTTGCATCCTACTTGAAATGGTATGTAACTGCACTTGAATTTGGTTGTCTTGCACCCTGCTTGAAGCGGTATGAAACTGCACTTGAATTTGTTGGCCTTGCACCCTGCTTGAAATGGCATGAAACTGCACTTGAATTTGGTGGCCTTGCACCCTGCTTGAAATGGCATGAAACTGCACTAGCATCTGGTGGCCTTCCACGCTGCTTGAAGTGGTATGAAACTGCACTTGAATTTGTTGTCTTGCACCCTGCTTGTAATGTTATGAAACTGCACTTGAATTTGGTTGTCTTGCACCCTGCTTGAAGTGGCATATAACTGCACTTGCATTTGGTGGCCTTGCATCCTGCTTGAAGTGGCATGAAACTGCACTTGAGATTGGTGCCCTTGCACCCTGCTTGAAGTGGAGTTGAGGGCTATGAGTGAGTGGATAGGGCAGGGGATGGGGAAAAAGGAGCAAATTCATAATATTAATATAATATCAAGGGGGGGGGGGGTTAATGTGTGTGTATGGGGGGTGGTTAGTATGTGTGTGTGTGTGATGCCACCGCCCGTCCCCCCCCCCACCCCCCCCCCCCACAACAGGACCCAACAGGTCCAACTTGGTCTAGTATACCTATTAACGGTCTGATCCTGTTTGTGAGTATATGTGTGTATATACAGTGGCTTGCAAAAGTTTTCTAACCCCTTGAAATTTTCCACATTTTGTCACGTTACAACCACAAACTTAAATGTATTTTATTGGGATTTTATGTGATAGACCAACACAAAGTGGTGCATAATTGTGAAGTGGAAGGAAAATGATACATGGTTTTCAAATTTTTTTACAAATAAAAAACTGAAAAGTGTGGCGTGCAAAAGTATTCAGCCCCCCTGAGTCAATACTTTGTAGAACCACCTTTCGCTGCAATTACAGCTGCAAGTCTTTTGGGGTATGTCTCTACCAGCTTTGCACATCTAGAGACTGAAATTTTTGCCCATTCTTCTTTGCATAATAGCTCAAGGTCAGTCAGATTGGATGGAGAGCGTCTGTGAACAGCAATTTTCAAGTCTTGCCAGAGATTCTCAATTGGATTTAGGTCTGGACTTTGACTGGGCCATTCTAACACATGAATATGCTTTGATCTAAACCATTCCATTGTAGCTCTGGTTGTATGTTTAGGGTTGTTGTCCTGCTGGAAGGTGAACTTTCAACCCAGTCTCACGTCTTTTGCAGACTCTAACAGGTTTTCTTCCAAGATTGCCCTGTATTTGGCTCCATCCATCTTCCCATCAACTCTGACCAGCTTCCCTGTCCCTGCTGAAGAAAAGCATCCCCACAGCATGATGCTGCCACCACCATGTTTCACAGTGGGGATGGTGTGTTCAGGGTGATGTGCAGTGTTAGTTATCCACCACACATAGCGTTTTGCATTTAGGCCAAAAACTTCAATTTTGGTCTCATCTAACCAGAGCACCTTCCTCCACTTGTTTGCTGTGTCCCCCACATGGCTTGTGGCAAACTGCAAACGGGACTTCTTATGGCTTTTTTTCAACAATGGCTTTCTTCTTGCCACTCTTCCATAAAGGCCCGATTTGTGGAGTGCACGACTAATAGTTGTCCTGTGGACAGATTCTCCCACCTGAGCTGTGGATCCCTGCAGCTCCTCCAGAGTTACCATGGGCCTCTTGGCTGCTTCTCTGATCAATGCTCTCCTTGCCCGGCCTGTCAGTTTAGGTGGACGGCCATGTCTTGGTAGGTTTGCAGTTGTGCCATACTCTTTCCATTTTCGGATAATGGATTGAACAGTGCTCCGTGAGATGTTCAAAGCTTGGGATATGTATTTATAACCTAACCCTGCTTTAAACTTCCCCACAACTTTATCCCTGACCTGTCTGGTGTGTTCCTTGGGCTTCATGATACTGTTTGTTCTCTAACAAACCTCTGAGGCCTTCACAGAACAGCTGTATTTATACAGAGATTAGATTACACACGTGGACTCTATTTACTAATTAGGTAACTTCTGAAGGCAATTGGTTGCACTGGATTTTATTTATGGGTATCAGAGTAAAGGGGGCTGAATACTTTTGCACGCCACACTTTTCAGTTTTTTATTTGTAAAAAAATTTGAAAACCATGTATCATTTTCCTTCCACTTCACAATTATGCGCCACTTTGTGTTGGTCTATCACATAAAATCCCAATAAAATACATTTACGTTTGTGGTTGTAACGTGACAAAATGTGGAAAACTTCAAGGGGTATGAATACTTTTGCAAGCCACTGTATATGTATGTTTATGTGTGTCTTTACATCTTCGCAAAAATACTATGCGGTAACAATTACATTTTTGCATATTCTGATTGATATTTTATCCCTCTAGACAGAGAGCACCTTCACTAAACATTCTATGCTTTATTTCTTGACATTACTGATTAAAGTTTTAAAAAATCAAAAGATTTTGAATTTAGTATGACCAGCTTCAACTGATGAGGTCACAATGGCTTGGCTAGCAGTGATCAGCTTCATTGAAGATTTAATCCTATATTTCATGATATTCATGATTAATGCTTTAAAAATGCCAACTTTCACAAGATTTTTACTGTTAAAATCAAAAAATTTCACCTCACGTGAGGGTGATGGCGAATTCTAATGCAACGCGCAGGGCAGGTGAAATTGGAATGTTTTAAAAGCCCACTGTTGAGAGAGCCAGCAGAGTGCTGGAATTTTTCATTCAGCAACGGCTTGAGTTGGAGCATCACGCCTCCTGTGGGGGCTACAGGTAGGGAGGGATCGGTTGCGTTGAGGGAGCAGACCCAACAGGTCTGTACATGGTCTATATGTACATGGTGTATATATATATATATACACACACTCATATTTGGGAGCGGGTAAGATAGCATTAGACTGCAGGGGAGACATGGACGGTTTGGTTATTTGGGTAGAAAAGTGCCAAATGTAATTTGATCTGTGAAAGTCTGAGGTTATGCATTGGGGGAGTTACAGTAAGCAAGGTGGTGTTCAATTGATGTGAACTGCTGAGAAGTTTGAAAGAACAGAACAGAATGTATATTCACATATACTTAAAAGAAGCGGAAATTAAAAAAAAATATTGTAAGCCGGTTAGGCATTATTTGTCGACAGTGAAACAGGACTAATGTTTCAGACGAAGACTAAACACAAAGATCCTCAGTGGGTCAGGCATCATCTCTTGAGAATATTGAATGGGTGATATTTCTGGTCTGGACCCTTCTGACCCACTGAGTTATTTGAGTGCTTTGTGTCTTTTTTTGTAAACTCGCATCTGCAGTTCTTTGTTTCTCATCTTTCAGTGATCTTTCACCAAAATAAGGAAGAGTTAAAGCCCTGTCCCACTGTACGAGTTCATTCACGAGTTCTCTCAAGTTTGCCCTGATTCGAGCTCGGAAATGTACGGTAATGGCCGCTCGTAGGTACTCGGGGCTCCCGTGGACATTTTTCAACGTTGAAAAATCTTCACGAGTCTTCCCGAGCTTATCGCTTTTCCCGAGTACCTGCTGTTTGCGTTACGAGCCGCTAAGAGACGTCCCCGACCTCCGACGTACCCGCTACGTTCATTCTACGTGCTTACCACAACTTTGATTTTTTTTTTAACTCGGGAGAGCACTTGAATGAACTCGTACAGTAGGACAGGGCTTTTAGAGCTCAAACATTTTTTAAGTTGGAGAGAAGGTAGAGGATTGGAATGACCAGGAGGATGCCTGCAATACATTGGACACCAAGTGAAGGTAAATGGCACGTGATGTGTTTCCAGCTGAGAGACAATGTTA
The DNA here is from genome assembly GCF_010909765.2 of Amblyraja radiata. Lineage (NCBI taxonomy): Eukaryota > Metazoa > Chordata > Chondrichthyes > Rajiformes > Rajidae > Amblyraja > Amblyraja radiata. The sequence continues at coordinate 89,521,919 of NC_045959.1, read as the reverse complement.
AAGGTGAACTGATATTCCAAAAGGTATTAGTGCAAGTTAATAATCTGGTTAAAAAGGCACAATGGGGTGTTTTACTCTTTTAGCCATTGGATAGAATATAAAGCTAGGGGATGGGGAGTTAGAACTGTGTAGTGTACTAATTAAAGTACAGCTTGCATATAGTGTACATGTAAAATGTGACCTCACTGAAGATGTGTGGACAAGTTCTTGAAAGCACTGGGAAATTCTAGTTAAGAAAGATTGGATAGACATAGTAATTTTCTCTGGAACAATGGAGACTCAGGAGAAACTTAGTTGATATGTATAAAATTATGAGGGGTCCTGGTTGATTGAACAGAAAATACATATTTCCTTCACATCTAAATGCAGCAAGACCCATATGATGTACAGGCCTGGGCTCATAAGAGGAAAGTAAGATTTGAAGCACATATGGAACAGGTAATTATGATATTCAATAAAAGCAAATCCAGCCATTAACCCTTGACATTCAATGGCATTTCCATCACTGAATCCCCCACTATCAATATCCTGGAGGTTATCATTGATCATAAACTGAACAGAAGTTGCTGTATCTACAATGTGGCTAAAAGAACAGGTCGGAGGTTAGGAATCCCATGGTGAGTAACTCATCCACTCACTCCCCAAAGCCTGATCATCATTTACAAGGCTCAAGTCAAGAGTGTGATTGAATACTTTCTACTTGTCTAAATGTGTGCAGCTCCCTCAACACTCAAGAAGCTTGACACCTTCCAGGACATGTCAGCTTGCCTGATTGGCACATGATCTACACTCACTCCACCACTGATGCACTGTAGCAGCAGTTTGTACCATTTTAAGGATGGACTGCAGCAACTCATGAAGGTGCCTTTGATAGAACCTTCCAAACCCATGAACTCTGGTGGAAGGGAAAGAGCTGCAGTTTCCAGATCACCTGCATGCCCCAGAACTGGCTGCAGTTCCCAGATCCCTCGTGTCCCCGGGACTGGCTGCAGTGCCCAGATCCTTTGCATCCCTGCGACTAGCTGTAGTTCCCAGGTTGCCTGTAAGCCCCGGGACTGGCTGCAGTTCCCAGGTCGCCTGCGAGCCCCGGGTCTAGCTGCAATTCCGCTGTCTGGTCCCAGCGGCCACTCGCAGCCACCTGAGCTACTGAGTGAGTTTCTGGCATGATCACCGACCCCCTCCTTCTCATCGCTCCTGCCCTCCCTGCAACTTTACGCCTGGCGGCCCAGTCATGCTGACCCGGGCCAGACACCCCACACACTGTGGAATGAACTCTCCCCTCCAAGCGGTGCTGTACTTTTACAGCCACTGTACTGAGGGATAGCCAAGTCTATCTTTCTTGGCTAACAATTTAACCTTCGGCCTCCAAGATGCAGGTACATTTTCGCGCCTTATTTTAGGGTAAAAAATAGTGTCTTCATTGCTGGGAAATACGGTAAATGCTAGCTCAGCAAAGCCCAGATTCCATGAATGAGTTTTTAAAAAAATACATTCTTCATATTTAGACCACACCTGGAAATGTAGTTGAAGATCTCTGACCTGCAAGATTATGGACATTGAATTGGTAGGTAGGATTAGACTTGCTGGCTCTTTTTTGGCTGACATGGTCATATCAAAACTAATGGCCTGCTTACACATTATATTTTTGATGATTCTACAAAACCAAGGCTTAAACTAATCTTGAAGAGGACAAAAGTTCAAATCCCACTAGAGTTGATGCAGAATTAAATGCCAGTTTCTGCTAAAATTCTGGAAAGAAAAACTTCACATTTAAATTCATATTCTACTTTAAGACTTATGAATAGATACTATGTAAGATTTACTGTTCGCAGTGTTAGTTACCCCTGAGGTTGTGTATCTTAGTAATTCTGTATTGCACACCGTTGTGGATTCTAAGTCATTTAAAAAAAGGCATAGGTTACATCGATATTTTGAATACAGGTGAATCAAAGACTCTCGATATGAGGCAGAAAAGTGTGTAGGCCTATATTAAACCGTTCATAATTTTAATTAATAGCAGAGCTAGCTTTTGGGATCACCTGGCCCATTCCTGCTTCTATTTATTGCATTGCTAGGTTTTACATGATTATTAGATTGACTGTTTAGTGATCAATAAACCTTTGGTAATAAGCCAGAAGTTATGAATATATATAACTTTTTTTTTAAATTGCAGATGCTTGAAATCTGAAATAAATTTCAGATAACATTTTTTTTCCTTCATGCATCAGAACTGACCAGTAGGACACATGTACTAATCAAGAAGTGTGAAAGAGGTTCAGGAGTCAGAAGGCAGTGGGGAAGAAGCTGTCCTTAACCCTGGACATCCAAGCTTTCAAGCTTTTCTATTTTCTCCAAGAAGGTAGAAGTGAGAAAAGAGAATGGCCAGGGTGGCAAGTATACTTGAAGACACTGTACTTCCAGCCTTCCCCATGTACAACACCATGAAGATGGATTGGATGGAAGAAAGTGACATCTTTTGGCCTTCCTAAACAAGGTGCTCATTGCCACCTTAGGAATCCATCAAGAGTCATCTTTCAGCCTTCCTCTTTCCAATATAATACTCAACAAAGTGCGGTATGAAATTGAATATCACAATAGGCTGTGATAAAGGATAAAGGTGAATAAAGCATCACAGCGACTGAGAATGCTACAGAGTTACATATAATATCTCAGGTTAAAACTGCAAAACAAGCCCTTCCAGGATACATGGAGTGATTAATATGGAGAGAATATTATACATTTGCATTTGGTTAACAATGTCTTATTAGTATTCACAATAGAGATATCCTGAGGCAAAATTTTCTTCCTGTGGACTTGGAGTTTTACATAAACAGCTTCCACAATTCGTTGTAAAAGTTTGCACTGATGTTCTGGATAAAATCAGCCACAATTTACTATTTTGAAAGTTCTATAGTCAGGTGAGAATCTCTTACAATGGTCTCAGATCATTTAAATATCAGTGACAGTTTCAGGATTCCTATAATTTCGAAGTATTGCAAGCAAAACATGTTGTTTTAGCAATACCCAGTGGAAAGAATTTTCACAAGTACATTTATAATATTGGTTACCATAGTGACAGGATCATTCTTACATAACAATAGTTGCGTCACTTAACGCATACTTTTTGTGTAAGACTGCTGCATGAAAAACACTTTATTAATGAACATATTATTGCATTTATCTTGGAAAGAAAAGTTCAATTCAGAGAATGATTTTGTTATGAATCAGATTTGATAAGGGAATCAAAGGGAAAGGAGCCATTAGGATGTAGTGACCATAATATGATAAGTTTTAATCTACAATTTGAGAGGGAGAAGGGAAAATCGGTTGTCAGTATTGCAGTTGAGCAAAGGGGACTAGGAAGCATGAGTGAGGAGCTAGCCAAAGTTGACGAAAGAGAACGTAGCAGGGATGACAGTGGAACAACAATGGCAGGTATGTCTGGGAATAATACAGTAGGTGCAGGATCAGGTCATTCCAAAGAGGAAGAAAGATTCTAAGGGGAGTAAGAGGCATCCGTGGCAGACAAGGGAAGTCAAAGACAGTATAAAATTAAAAATATAACATAGCAAGGATGAGCGAGAAACCAGAGGGTTGGGAAACTTTTAAAAAGCAACAGAAGATAACAGAAAACACAATACGGGGAGTGTGAAGAGGAAAAAAAATAGTTAAGACAAATGTGGGTCCATTTATGACAGAAATAGATGAATTTATGATGGGGAACAAGGAAATGTCAAATGAGTTGAACAGGTTCTTTGTATCTGTCTTCACTAAGGAAAACACAAACAATTTCCCAGTGGCCAGAGGACCTGGAGTGATGGTGGAACTGAAGGAAATTCACAATCGGCAGGAAAAGGTGTTGGGTAGAACAATGCGACTGATGGTCTGCATCCCAGGGCCCGATGGCCTGCATCCCAGGGTACTTAAGGAAGTGGCTATAGACATTGTGGACGCATTGGTGATCATTTCCCAATGTTCTATAGATTCATGATTAGTTCCTGTGGATTGGAGGGTAGCTAATGTTATCCCACTTTTTAAGAAAGGCGGGAGAGAGAAAACAATGTATTATTGACCAATTAGCCTGACATCGGTGATGGGGAAGATGCTGGAGTCAATTATAAAAGAAATAGCTGCACATTTGGATAGCAGTAACAGGATCGATCCGAGTCAGCATGGATTTACGAAAGGTAATCATGCTCGACTAATCTTCTGGAATTTTTTGAGGGTGTAACTAGGAAAATGGACCAGTGGATGCAGTGTACCTGGACTTTCAGAAAGCCTTTAATAAGGTCCCACATAGGAGATTAGTGGGCAAAATTAGAGCACATGGTATTGGGGGTAGGGTACTTACATGGATAGAATATTGGTTGGCAGACAGGAAACAAAGAATAGGGATGAACGGGTCCCTTTCAGAATGGCAGGCAGTGACTAGTGCGGTATGGCAAGGCTCGATGCTGGGACTGCAGCTATTTACGATATACATTAATGATTTATATTAAGGGATCAAAAGTAACATTAGCAAATTTGCAGATGATACAAAGCTGGATGGCAGTGTGAACTGTGAGGAGGATGCTGTGAGGATGCAGGGTGACTTGGACAGGTTGGGTGAGTGGGCAGATGTATGGCAGATGCAGTCTAATGTGGATAAATATTAGGTTATCCACTTTGGTTGCTTGAACAGGAAGGCAGATTATTACCTGAATGGTGTCAAGTTAATAAAAGGGAAATACAATGGAATCTGGGTGTCCTTGTTCATCAGTCTGAAAGTAAGCATGCAGGCACAGCAGGCAGTCAAGAAAGCTCATGACATGTTGCCTTTCATAACAAGAGGAGTTGAGTATTGGAGCAATGAGGTCCTTCTGCAGTTGTACAGGGCCCTAGTGAGACCACACCTGGAGTATTGTGTGCAGCTTTTGGTCTCCAAAGTTGGGGAAGGAGATTCTTGCTATTGCGGAAGTGCAGTGAGGTTCACGAGGTTAATTCAAGGGATGGTGGGACTGTCATATGTTGAAAGAATGGAGAGAGTGGGCTTGTACACACTGGAATTTAGAAGGATGAGTGGGGATCTTATTGAAACATACAAGATTATTAAAGGATTGGGCACGCTAGAGGCAGGAACCATGTTCCTGATGTTGGGTTAATCCAGAACCAGGGCCCACAGTTTAAGAATAAGGGGTAGGTCCTATTGTCTATTAGGGGTAGGCCCTATTGTCTATTAACCTGCAAAATTTGCTGTGTTCCACAAATTTGCAGTGTGCTTATTTGCTCCAATTTTATATGCATGAAGCATGAAAGTATTGTGACTTTTGTTGCCAAACTCAGAGAAAGCTTTTCATCAATTCACAAGACTAATTGCTGTGATTACTTGACAGGATGTAAAAAGAATATTGCTGTTACCACAAATAAGTATACTTGTATCACTTCTTCCCAGTCCATTGTTGAGTGTGTACAGGCTTGCATAAACTTGACAAAAACTAACAAAATAATAATAACACAAAGCAGCTGATTTTCAGTCTGAAGGGTCTCGACCCAAAACGTCGCCTCTTCCGTTTCTCCAGAGATGATGTCTGACCCGCTGAGTTACTCCAGCTTTTTGCATCTATCTTCACAATAATTTCAACCTTGGATTTCCTTACAATGCTCTGATACAGATTTGACCCCAGATCTGCTGCTGTGAGCTGCTGCCAATGTTGTGTTTGTTGGTATGAACGTGAGGTGATGTGGAGGATTCATCCACTGGGGATTATGATCAAAAGATTATTATCTAAAAGGAGCCAAGTTGGGAAAAAGGGGTAGTACAACTGGATCTGGGGGGTCCTTGTTCATCAGTAAATGAAAGTAAGCATGCAGGTACAACAGGCAGTGAAGAAAGTTAATGGCATGTTTGCCTTCATAACAAGAGTTGAGTATAGGAGCAAAGAGGTCCTTCTGCAGTTGTACATGGCCCTAGTGAGACCATACCTGGAATAGTGTGTGCAGTTTTGGTCCCCTAATTTGAGGAAGGACATTCTTGCTATTGAGGGAGTGCAGCACAGGTTTACTAGGCTAATTCCTGGGATGGCGGGACTGTCATATGCTGAGAGAATGGAACGGATGGGCTTGTACACTCTTGAGTTTAGATGGATGAGAGGGGATCTTATTGAAATATCTAAGATTATTACGGGTTTAGACATGCTAGAGGCAGGAAACATGTTCCCGATGTTGGGGGAGTCCAGAACCAGGGGCCACAGTTTAAGTATAAGGGGTAAGCCATTTAGAACGGAGATGAGGCAAGGCAAGGCAACTTTATTTATATAGCACATTTCATACACGAGGCAGACTCAAAGTGCTTCACATAAAAACATGTCATACAATAAATGAAATAATAAAATGAAATAAAATAGAAGAACTAAAAGAAAAGAAAAGCAAAATTAAAAATGCATTATAAAAAGTGCAAAAGTTAAAAGTGCAATGTAGTTAAGATTTAGCTGAAAGCTAAAGTAAACATAAAAGTTTTCAGTCTTGTTTTAAAAGTGGTCAAAGTTGAGGCAAGTCTTAAATCTTCAGGAAGTTTATTCCAGCTATTTGTTGCATAGTAACTAAATCCTGCTTTCCCATGTTTTGTATTTACTCTGGGAATCACTAGCAGATTGGTTTCAGAAGATCTTAGCGGTCTAGAAGGCTTATATAGTGGAAGCATGTCAGTGATATACTTTGGCCCTAAACCATGTAGTGATTTATAGGTGAGCAGCAGGATTTTAAAATCAATTCTCTGACATACAGGGAGCCAATGTAAGGATTTAAGAATTGGTGTAATATGCTCAAATTTTTTGGTCTTTGTTAGAACTCTAGCAACAGCGTTCTGAACAAGCTGTAGCTGCCTGACAGTTTTTTTTGGAAGACCTGCAAGGAGACCGTTGCAATAATCTAGCCTACTATTAATAAAGGCATGTACAAGTTTTTCTAAATCTTGAGCTGACATGAGTCCTCTTAATCTTGCTATGTTTTTGAGGTGATAGTAGGCCGATTTTGTTACTGATTTGATGTGACTGTCGAAATTTAAATCTGAATCCATAATGACCCCAAGATTTCTGGCTTTGTTTGAAGTTTTCAGGGACAGAGAGTGAAGGTGTTGGGTTACTTTAAGCCTTTCTTTTTTAGCACCAAAAACAATTATCTCTGTTTTGTCCTTATTTAGTTGGAGAAAATTTTGGCACATCCAGTCTTTGACTTGCTCAATGCACTGGCACAACAGATCTATGGGGCGATAGTCATTTGGTGATAGCGCTACATAGATTTGAGTGTCATTGGCATAGCAGTGGTGGTCAATATTATTATATCGCATGATTTGCCCTAGTGGGAGCATGTAGATGTTGAATAAAGAGGGCCCTAAGATCGAACCTTGCGGTACTCCACACGTCACGTTGGTTGGTTCTGATACAAAGTCGCCAATGGAAACAAAATAGTTCCTATCTTGTAAATATGACCTGAACCAACTTAAGACTGTGCCTGAGAGCCCCACCCATTTTTCCAACCTGTCCAAAAGTATTGAGTGATCAACAGTGTCGAATGCAGCACTGAGATCTAATAGCATTAATATTGAAACTTTGCCAGAGTCTGTGTTAAGACGGATGTCGTTTACAACTTTAATAAGAGCGGTCTCGGTGCTATGAAGAGGTCGAAATCCTGACTGGAAGTTGTCGTAGCAGCCAGTTGAAGCCAGGAATTGATTAAGTTGCTGGAGGACAACTTTCTCAATGATTTTACTTATGAAAGATAGGTTTGAAATTGGTCTATAGTTGTTAATAATAGAGGCATCTAGGCTCCGCATTTTTAAAAGAGGTTTAATAACTGCAGTTTTCAAGGCTTTTGGGAAATTGCCTGATTGAAGAGAGCTGTTAACTATTTGCAGTATGTCTATTGCTAGGCAGTCAAAAACATTCTTAAAGAAGTTGGTAGGTAAAGCATCAAGGCAGCAGGTGGATGGCCTTAGTTGTGTCACCGTTTCCACAAGAGTTTTAGAGTCTATGACATTAAAGCATGTCATCATTGCCACGTTACCTTTGCCTAAACAGGGTGGTGATCCAACATTTTTGTTTGAAGCGGTGATATTGATGGCACGTCTGATGCCTTCAATTTTATCTGTATAGAATAATGCAAACTCATTGCATTTCTGCGTGGAATGGAGTTCAGGTGGTAATTGTGTTGGGGGGTTGGTCAGTCTGTCAACAGTTGCAAATAGGGTTTTTGCCTTATTAGTGTTGTTGTTAATGATATTGGAGAAAAATGAGGAAACACTTTTGCCTTATTAGTGTTGTTGTTAATGATATTGGAGAAAAATGAGGAAACACTTTTTCACACGGAGAGGAGTGAGTCTGTGGAATTCTGTCTCAGAGTGCGGTGGAGGCCAGTCCTCTGGATACTTTCAAGAGAGAGCTAGTTAGGGCTCTTAAAGATAGCGGAGTCAGGGGATATGGGGAGAAGGCACGAACGGGGTACTGATTGGGGATGATCAGCCATGATCACATTGAATGGCGGTGCTGGTTCGAAGGGCCGAATGGCCTACTCCTGCACCTATTGTTTATTGTCCAGTTTCCTCCCACATCCCAAAGATGTATGGGTCTATAGGATAATTGTTTTCTGGGAATTGCTCCTCATGTGTAGGGTGGATTCAAAAGAGGTTAACATAGATGGTAAGACAGCTCCAATAAGCTGCAGAACAAATTAAGTCAATCAGAAGTTTTAATTTAACTTCAGTCTGGTGCAGAGAATAAATTAACAATGTCTTTTAAAAATGGTATACAGCTCAATTTTATTCTTTGATTTTTTTTATTGATAAGTAGCAGAATGCTATATTCTCCATAAACAAACTGAAATTTTATTTTACAGAGGATTGCTCTGTTAGTCATGGCATCAAGCTGTAACATTCATATTCTAATCAGGACAGTGAAAATAAAACTCACAGATATTTTGCCCAAGACTTCTTATCAATATTATGTAACAGCTTGTAGGACGTCAAAAGTTCCAGACCCTAAATTAGTCTTTTCCACACTCAGCATTTAAAATATTGAGGTTAATTGTTTTTTTTAATTATCAGCAATTAATCTAGCCAGCTACCAGAGAGCAATTGATGTGTCAGGACCATAAATTAATAAATAGTTTACAAAATAAGCGGCCACAAGAGGCAGCTAATGCTGGACCCTGTAGGTAAAGAAAGGAAATCTGCTGAAGGAACTCAACCGTTCAGGCAGCATCTGCAGAGGAAAATAGACAATTGATGTTTCAGGTCGAGACCTTTCCTCTGATGGGGCTTTTTCACGGGGCGAGTTGACGCAAGATGTCACCAGAGTGAAGTGGTCGTGGTCCAGCACGAGTCTCGCACGATATAACGGGGGGTAGATAAAGAGTTCCCACGGTACTCGGCATTTCTGTTATTTGTGCGAGTGACTTGTCCGTCTCCCGAGCTTTCGCGTTAAATCTTGAATGAACATCGTGAACTACACGTGACACAAATGATGTAACTTTTTTTTTCACACACTATAAATATCCTCCCTTGGTTGAATTGGCTCATTTGGAGACATGCCTATACTAAGTAATTTCGAGTACAGGATGGTGGTTTTTTTCATTGACGCGCTGTCTGCGACATTTTTACTTTGCAGCTGCAGGGCACAGACAGACTTATAAGAGAAGTTTAAGTTAACTGCAAACACAGCACTTTTACATCAATAGCAATGTATGTTTTTAAATCTTGGATAACATTAAATGGTTCTCCTCTTGATGAACTTATATATCGTTATATAAACTCACATGAGCACTCGGGAAACTCGGCAGCCTTCGTCTCCAGCAGGTTCCTTTTTCTCTCCCTGTTTCTATAATCCTCTCTGGATTTATCGTAGAGAATCTCGTTAAATTGGTTCCATTCTACAAGTTCCCCCTCTTGTTCCCTGGTGAAGTCATATGGCCTTACCTTCTGCCATCTTCCCTTTACATAAGCGTCTGTAGAGGCTATTCCTACAACGGCTACTGGGGAGGCAATCTGAAATCCACCTTGCTCACCCTCTCCCTGCTCCAAGGAGCCCACAGGCAGTGTTATCTGTGGCATCTCCTGTTGCCTCTCCACCTGTCTCTCTTGCTGCGTCTCCTCCTCATTCTCCTGCATGGCAAAAACATCTCTGACACGCTTTACCCCCTTTCTTTGAGATTTTCTGGGAGCCATCTCTGCAAGTGTTCCTGTTAAAAAGATTATCCAACAATGACAATTAGGTGGGACGTCCTCGAAGGACACATGTTCCCTTGTCGATATTGAGACCACCTATTTTACTCACCTTCTGTCCCCTCTGTCCAGCTTCCGGGTTTACCGTTCGCAGGAGTTCCCACGCGCTATATCTCTAAAATCTGAAGTTAGGTAATGTCTAAAGGAACTGCAGACGCTGGTTAATGCTGGTTAATACGCACAGAAGAACACAAAATGTTGGTGTAACTCAGCAGGTAAGTCAGATCTGGGAAGAAAAACATAAAAAGCTGGAGTAAGTCAGCGGGTCAGGCAGCATCTCTGGAGAAAAAGAATAGGTGGCGATTCGAATCGGAACCCTTCTTCAGACAGCCTAATCGGAATTGAGTCTGAAGATGTGTCTCGTCCCGAAACATCAGCTATTTTTCTCCAGAGATGCTGCTTGACTCGCTGAGTTACTCCAGCTTTTTGTGTCTGTCTTCGGTTTAAACCAGCATGTGCAGTTCACTCCTTACACGGGTCTCTGTACAACATTGATTGGTAGCGTTCCGGACCCTGCTTCGGAAAGGCATCGATCGCTAGTTGGCGAGGACTCCGACCTGTATCTCTCAAAGAAGTACATGTGAAAAATTTCTCACGGACCATAAAAATGCGTAACCTTTCAGTAAATTCCCTTTTAAAGTCCCTTTTAAAGATTATAGTTATTTTCTTGAATCTCATTAACATAACTCATGAATAAGTTGATGTCCATATGCGGATGCAAATCTTTATTTTTATTTATTTTTTAAATTCAATCCCACAGAAGACAATTTTTACTCACCTTCTGTCCCCTCTGTCCAGCTTACGGGTTCACCGTTCGCAGGAGTTCCCACGGTACCCGCAAGAGTTATTACGGATATCGCACTGGCCACTATGTTCATACAATGTTGCAATGCTCAACCACAAGTGTACAAGTCACTCTTGGAGAAATTCAAACTTTCTTGAATTTACTCCCGAGTGACCAAGTTACACGATTACCTGCCGTTAGCGCTATGGTGGTCCACGGTGGTCCACAAATGCCGTACTGTTATCGCACGAGGTTCCCACGATGTTAAACTCTGGTTAACTCTTGCGTCAAGTCGCCCCGTGAAAAGGCCGCTTAAATGGTGAGTTGTCAAAAAGAAGGGTCTTGACCTAAAATGCTGGAAATAATCAGGCAGCATCTGTGGGAAAAGAAAAAAATCAATGATTCAGTTCAGGCCACTTCTTCAGAATTTTCATTTTTATTGATTTTCCAATTGATTTGAATTCTATCCACTAGTTTTTCATCCTCAATAACTTTTGATGGAAAAAGTTTTGTTCATCTTTCTATTTCCTTTTCTCCCCATTAATTTAGATTATTAAAATAATATTTTAAAATTAAAATTCAACTTTATTCAATTCACTGGGAATAATTTTGACTAGTTTGATGTTGTTTTTAATTTCTATTGACTTACTGAGGTCAAGAAATAAAAATTATTGTTTTCTACCTGTACAATAACAGATTCATTTTGAAATCTCCCACACTATGTCAATGTCAATGTGTAGTCCTCATTTATCATGTTTTACTTCATTTCATTCTTCAAATTTCTTCCTAATCCATGCTTTCTCTACTTGCTGACTTTGATGATCATTTAATGTTTTTGAAAAATCATACCTTCAACCTGAGTTTTGCTTACTAAAGCAGATATCAAAAACTTAGGCAAGGCCAGAAAGTCGCTGTAATAACACTTCCAATGTGCTTGATGGCAATTCAAGAAAATAAACTCAATGCTCCAGTTATTGGATTAGTTATGAATTAGGTCTGTTTAAAGTTTGTTCCGTTGCATCCGTTTCAATGACAGCTTTGTAAAAATGTTCTGTCACTCCCGGGTTGTTTAATATAAAACATAATGGTGTGTTGTTTCTTTTTTCCAATGACAAATATTCAGTAATGTGATGACATAAAAGGCTGCAGTTGCTGGAATCTGAAGCAACAAAGAACCTTCAGAGGGGTGAACCTTTGGAGAGCGTCTGGACCTGATGGGATACCTGGTATATCGGACCAACTGGCTGAAGTCTTTACGGACATTTTCAACCTCTCACTTCTGAGGTCTGAGGTTCCCACTATGACTATCGACCAGTGGCACTAACGTCTGTGGTGATGAAGTGCTTTGAGCGGTTGATCATGGCACATATCAACTCCTTTCACGACAAGAACCTTGACCAACTGCAGTTCGCTTACCACCACAACAGATCAAGGGTGGATGCGATCTCGCTGGCTCTCCACTCAGCTCTGGACCACTTAGACAACAACAATTCTTATGTCAGGCGGTTATTCATTGACTACTGCTCTGCATTTAATACCATCATCCCCTCCAAGCTGGTTATCATGCTCTCAGATTTGGGTCTCCGCGCATCCTCCAAGACCAAACACCTCCAAGACCAAGGAGCTGATTATTGGCCAGGAGGTCCCATAATGGAGAATACGCCTCAATCTGCATCTACGGGGAAAGTGTGGAGAGAGTGTCCAGCTTTAAGTTTCTGGGCACTCACATTTCAGAGGACCTCACATGGTCCACCAACACCGCTGCGCTGGTCAAGAAGGCACAGCAACAACTGTTCTTCCTGAGGACATTAAAAAAGACTGGTCTGCCCCAACAGCTGCTGACAACCTTCTACCGCTGCACCACAGAGAGCATATTAACGTATGGCATCTCTGTGTGGTATCTCAGCTGCATGGAGGTGGAGAGGAGCGCTCTTCAGCGCGTCGTCCACAGAGCGCAGAGGATTATTGGGACACAGCTGCCAGCCTTGGAGGGCATCTACCACACACGGTACCTCAGGAAGGCCGTCAGCATCCATAAAGACTCCTCACACCCTTGTAATGAACTGTTCGAACTACTTCCCTCCAGCAGACGATATAAGGTCTTCTACGCCCGAACCTCCAGACTCAGGAACAGCTTCATTCCCAGAGCTATAGCGGCTCTGAACCGGCCCTGCTGAGTGCCCCCCATCCCCCCTAGACTGTCTCCCTCGGATGGTCACGTCGCACAGACACATGTGCACTTTAGTCTGTTGAACTGTTTTGACTGTTTTACTGTTTTACTGTTAAGACTCCATCCCCTACTCCCAATTCCTCCGCCTACGCCGCATCTGTTCCCAGGATGAGACATTCCATACCAGGGCATCGGAAATGTCCTCGTTCTTCAGGGAACGGGGATTCCCCTCCGCCACCATAGATGAGGCTCACACCAGGGTCTCATCCATACCCCGTAACACTGCTCTCTCTCCCCATCCCCGCACTCGCAACAAGGGCAGAGTCCCTCTGGTCCTCACCTTTCACCCCACCAGCCGGCAAATACAACACATAATCCTCCGCCATTTCCGCCACCTCCCACGTGACCCCACCACTCGCCACATCTTCCCATCTCCCCCCATGTCTGCCTTCTGCAAAGACCGCTCCCTCCACAACTCCCTCGTCAATTCTTCCCTTCCCTCCCGCACCACCCCTTCCCCGGGCACTTTCCGTTGCAACCGCAAGAAATGCAACACCTGTCCCTTCACCTCCCCCCTCGACTCCATTCAAGGACCCAAGCAGTCGTTCCAGGTGCGACAAAGGTTCACCTGTATCTCCTCCAACCTCATCTACTGCATCCGCTACTCTAGATTTCAGCTGATTTACATCGGGGAGACCAAGTGTAGGTTTGGCGATCGTTTCGCCGAACACCTCCGCTCAGTCCGCAATAACCTACCTGAACTCCCGGTGGCTCAGCACTTCAACTCCCCCTCCCATTCCCAATCCGACCTCTCTGTCCTGGGTCTCCTCCATTGCCAGAGTGAGCAACAGCGGAAATTGGAGGAACAGCACCTCATATTCCGTCTGGGGACCTTGCGTCCGTATGGCATTAACATTGAATTCTCCCAATTTTGCTAGCCCTTGCTGTCTCCTCCCCTTCCTTAACCCTCTAGCTGTCTCCTCCCACCCTCCCATCCGCCCGCCCTCGGGCTCCTCCTCCTCCTCCCCTTTTCCTTCTTTCTTCCCCCCCCCACCCCCCATCAGTCTGAAGAAGGGTTTCGGCCCGAAACGTCGCCTATTTCCTTCGCTCCATAGATGCTGCTGCACCCACTGAGTTTCCCCAGCAATTTTGTGTACCTTTGACTGTTTTACTGTTCTTTTTACAATCCATGTTCTCGGGATATCTAAATCCAAATTTTATTAGTTATTTATGTTATGACATCGATTGGAAGCTGCATACCAAATCTCGTTGCGCTTATGTGCAATGACAATAAAAGATATTATTATTATTATTATTATTATTATTATTATTATTATTATTATTATTATTATTATTATTATTATTATTATTATTATTATCCCTCTGCAATTGGATCCTCGACTTCCTCATTCACAGACCACAGTCTGTCTGTATTGGTGGAAATGTGTAATCCTCGATAATAATCATCACGGGAGCACCTCAAGGCTGCGTGCTCAGCCCCCTGCTTTACTCACTCTATACTCATGTCTGCGTAGCCGGACGTACTGCGAACTCCATCATCAAGTTCGCCGACGACACCACTGCTGTAGAACGTATCACTGATGGGGACGAGTCAGAGTATAGAAGTGAGATCGACCGATTGACTAAATGGTGCCATCGCAATAACCTGGCTCTCAACACCAGCAAAACCAAGGAACTGATTGTGGACTTTGGAAGAGGTAGGATAGGAACCCACAATCCAGTTTATAACAATGGGTCGATGGTGGAAAGGGTCAATATCTTCAAATTCCTGTGCGTGGATATTTCCGAAGATCTCTTCTGGTCCCAGCACACACAATTATAAAGTAAGCACATCAGCGCCTCTACTTCCTGAGAAGATTACGGAGAGTCGATATGTCAAGGAGGACTCTCTCGAACTTCTACAGGTGCACAGTAGAGAGCATGCTGACCGGTTGCATCATGGCAAAATCTACAACATCAGGAACAGCTTCTTCCCCACAGCCATCAGACTATTAAACACAACCAAATAAACTCTGAACTATGACAGCCTATTGCACTTTATCTGTTCATTTATGTGTGTATATATACGGTCTATGGTATATGGACACACTGATCTGTTCTGTATTCATGCCTACAATATTCTGTTGTGCTGCAGCAAAGCAAGAATGTCATTGTCTTATCTGGGACACATGACAATAAACTCTCTTGACTTGTCTTGAATTGACTTGAATCTGAAGCAACAAAGAACCGGCTGAAAGAACTTTGCAGATTGAGCTGCAATATGCTGATGGTAGCTCCATTGGTTGAAAATGCAGCTCCCCTCATATTCACAGAAAATGAGTCAAGAGTCAAGAGTCAAGAGTGCTTTAATGCCATGTGTCCCATATAGAACTATGAAATTCTTAAGCGGCCTTTTCACGGGGCGAGTTGACGCAAGATGTCACCAGAGTGAAGTGGTCGTGGTCCAGCACGAGTCTCGCACGATATAACGGCAGTAGATAAAGAGTTCCCACGGTACTCGGCATTTCTGCTATTTGTGCGAGTGACTTGTCCGTTTCCCGAGCTTTCCCGTTAAATCTTGAATGAACATCGTGAACTACACGTGACACAAATGATGTAACTTTTTTTTTCACACACTATATATATCCTCCCTTGGTTGAATTGGCTCATTTGGAGACATATTTTACTGTGTATGTGGGAGACACAGATGGACTGAGCACAGTACCTCGGTCTTACTGTGTGTGGGAGAGGGGGAGAAAGAGACGTACACTCACAGAGGCAGAGTCTCTCAGCCTGTGTAAGAGGGAGGGAGAGAGAGAGAGAGGCACACACAAGGTGGATGTGAAATCTCACCTGCCTGTTTCAGTGACAGACACCCGCCGTCAGTAAATGAAGACACCCCCATCTGTCTCCCCCTCCTCTCCCTCGACTCCCCCACCTTTCTCTCCCAACTCCAGTCCCGTCCCGACCCCCTGGGAAACTGAATAGAGCAACAGTCAACTGCTGCCTGTGCGCTGATATGACAATAAAGGCTACTTTACTTTACTGAGTTAAAGAGTTCCCACGGTAGACTGTAAAACTGGGACCCTGGTTCTGGACTCCCCCAACACCGGAACCCTTCTTCAGACAGCCTAATCGGAATTGAGTCTGAAGATGTGTCTCGTCCCGAAACATCAGCTTTTTTTCTCCAGAGATGCTGCTTGACTCGCTGAGTTACTCCAGCTTTTTGTGTCTGTCTTCGGTTTAAACCAGCATGTACAGTTCACTCCTTACACGGGTCTCTGTACAACATTGATTGGTAGCGTTCCGGACCCCTGGACCCGAGGACTCCGACCTGTATCTCTCAAAGAAGTACATGTGAAAAATTTCTCACGGACCATAAAAATGCGTAACCTTTCAGTAAAGTCCCTTTTAAAGTCCCTTTTAAAGATTATAGTTATTTTCTTGAATCTCATTAACATAACTCATGAATAAGTTGATGTCCATATGCGGATACAAATCTTTATTTTTATTTATTTTTAAAATTCAATCCCACATAAGATAATTTTTACTCACCTTCTGTTCCCTCTGTGCAGCTTCCGGGTTCACCGTTCGCAGGAGTTCCCACGGTACCCGCAAGAGTTATTACGGATATCGCACTGGCCACTACGTTCATATAATGTTGCAATACTCAACCACAAGTGTACAAGTCAATCTTGGAGAAATTCAAACTTTCTTGAATTTTCTCCCGAGTGACCAAGTTACACGATGACCTGCCGTTAACGCTACGGTGGTCCACGGTGGTCCACGAATGCCGCACTGTTATCACACGAGGTTCCCACGATGTTAAACTCCGGTTAACTCTTGCATCAAGTCGCCCCGTGAAAAGGCCGCTTCACTTGCAGCAGCACAACAGAACACATAGTGCACTGTAAACAATATAATAAACAAGAGAGAGAAAAAAAGTTCAGTGTGTGTATATATTATACACATACTCACAAATACACATATACTGTATATATATATATACACACACACACGTACACACAAAAAACAAACATTAATAGTGCAATAATAACAATAATAATCTATGTACTTGTAGGTGCAGATTTTTATATCCTTCAAGGGATTACTCCCTCTAGCCACTAAATGGACTACATGGTTAAGGGGAATGTCTTTATACACATGCGAGCTAACCATCAGAGACCTTCAGAGCTTCTTCACAGATAAGTCTTCAAAAACACAGTCTTTTGATGAATAAGTTCTTTATTGTTGATGAAAAACAATAAGATACATCCAAACTTCTTCCGACTCGTTACTATAATCTTCATCGAACTCCAGCTTATCGCTTTAAATGTTAAAAAACTCCTCGTGTCTCCGATATGGTCAAAGGGTAAACCTTCTCCATGCTGGTCCGAAACTAAACTAAAAAACGAAGCTTCTGCGCAAGAAACGTAGCTCGAAACACTCCCAAAAATACGTCAAAAATCCCACCCACGATATAACGGGCAGTCTAAAATTTAAAGACACATCATCAATGACACACAAAACAAGCCAAATGGCCACTGCAGTAGTTCAGAGCTTATTTGATGTTGTAGTGTTTAATAGCCGAATGGCTGTAGGGAAGAAGCTGTTAATGAACCTGAACGTTACAGTTTTCAGGCTTCTCATGTTCTTAGTACCTTCTTCCCGATGGCAGGGGTGATTATGCTGGCTGCCTTTTTGAACCAGCGACTCCAGTAAATCCTTTCGATGGTGGGGAGGTAGACACAAAATGCTGGGGTAACACAGCGGGACTGGCAGCATCTCTGGAGAGAAGGAATGGGTGGTGTTTCGGGTTGAGACCCTTCTTCAGAGCCGGTGATGGACTGAGAAAAAGAATTTGCAAAATGTTCACAACTTTTTGCAGTTTTCTTTGTTCCTGGGCATTCAAGTTGCCAAACCAGGCCGTGATGCTCAAAGTCAACAGGCTCTCTCCATTGTACACCTGCAGAAGTTCAAGAGAATCCTCTCTGATATATCAAATCTCCATAATCCTCTCAGGAAGTAGAGGCGTAAATGTGCTTTCTTTATTATTATCAGTGTTCTGGGTCCAGGAAAGATCTTCACAAATATACACGCCCAGAAATTTTTCTTTTTGACTCTCTCAATTGCTTTTGAGACAATTCAGAATATTTAAAGTTGTAAAGTAGGAGACATGGCATCTAGTTAGTTTATCACATCGCATCAACCGGAAGATGATAATGATCACATTTCTGTTTTGTGTGCTGTTATTTGAGATATTGTTGGAGACAAATATAGGATCTTCCGTTCTTCAAAATTATTCAAAATTAATCTTTCTCATTCACCTTTCACAATCATCCAGGGATGTAGTTCAACAAGGCAGCAGAAGATCACACTTCTAACAATGCAAGTATCAACCTAAATAATCAATTTGTCAAAGAGAGATCTACTTTTTTTTTCCGTGTCCATCTTGTTACAAACGTTGACCTCGCTGTCATCGTCCGTCCTGAAAAGAACGCAAGCTTCCGTGGAAGCCATCACTTGTCGCAATAGATGATGGTGGTAGCAGAATTAGCTCAGGATACTTCCAGTTTCCAGTCCCGCAACGTGGACGCTTCTGCTATGGGGCCGTCAAAGTGATCTATGAACCTACATCCTATAGATTCACTCAAAGACCAAATGAGCCATGGCCGACACCAATTCTGAAAGTAAATTGTTGTACAATCCATAAACATTCTCTGTTTGTGTCTTTGGTTAATTCAAAGTTACTTATTCAGTGTTATATATAGCTTCCTCATGGTTCGTATACATCCATCATAATCGGAAAGAACCATATCTGGAATGGGAAAACTGTATTCTAATATGCTGGTTTCCAGTAATCAGCTTGGATATTATCACTATTGCTTGGAAAAAATTATAGCAAATTTTGACATGAGAATCAATAATATTTTTTCAAGTTTTGCTGATATTGACAGGCAGGCACAGATTCATGTTTTTTCTCCATTCCTTTGGCTGCAGTTGTCTCCTGACCTCCATCACTAAGCTGTCAATTTTGATCTGTCTCATGACTACAACATTTGATCTTTTCGGCAGATGTACAATGATTCAATTCTGAAGTGCAATGCTACCTAAGAGAAGCATGGCGGATTAGTGTTGTGCAACCTTCCTCTCACACATACTGATGAGGATGCTCATCCTTGATTGAAAATTTTCATCAGCAAGTAAATCTGTGCTCACTTTCTGTTCAAATGCCATTTTGTTTCTCTGTTCATTATCTGCAACATCCTTCAGCCCCAAAAAATATACTAAAACCTTTCACTTCCTATAACAACAATAGAGGTTATTTGTTTGTTTATTAATAAACAATAGACAAAAGACAATAGGTGCAGGAGTAGGCCATTCAGCCCTTCGAGACAGCCCCGCCATTCACTATGATCATGGCTGATCATCCATACTCAGTACCGGGTGATTCTTCAGTAAGTGTTTACTTTGGTGTCCCGCTACTTTGATGCTGTATATAAGGAAAATCCATAATTTAATCCCATTTCTTCTTGTTCTATATTGTTAATAAACATAATCCTCACGAATAAAGATTAAACCCTAAATGAATAAAGTGTTATTTTTTTTAAATCACGATGTTTGACGCCCCCCCTTCCCGAAAACCGCATGTCCCGATGGTTACTATTGAAATTTCAAGTCGGCATATTTATTTAATGGGGGAGCTATCTGAAATGAATATATTTAAATGGCAGGTATTAATAATTAAAATATTTATCACCGTTAAAAAAATTCCTCTATTCTTGATAAAATTATAAATCTTACTGTTTTTTTCAAAAATTTCTTGTTCCGATGATTGGAGCCATTGCCGTCACTCAGCTTTGTTGAGCAATCCCACGTGGCTATTAATAGAATAGACACAAACTTCCGACCTGAAAAGACCGCGGAATTCAAAATATTCCCCTAACTTGTGAATTTCTCCTGATTCGCGGGACAAGAAGCGTGTGAAAACTCCATATATTGCTGCATAGCGGGTACGTACCTTTATTCAGTGCCATTTCCGAATGGTGCTGACCTCTTAGAAAATTAAAAAAATCATTCTTTTTTGATTTGTTCTGGAGAACGAATTGCGCCATGTGCCATTTGGAAAACAATATGGCCGGGCATGGCCTTCCGGCGTGGCCATCCTGGGCTAAAGGCTGAGGCCACCATACCTGTCATGGCCACATCTGCAACTTAACCCCTGACCTCCATCCGGCTGGAGCTGGAGCTGGAGATTGGGGGGAGTAACCCTAGCCCCAGCCCCAGCCACAGCCCCAATCCTAGCCCCAGCCCCAATCCTAGCCCAAACCCTATCCCCAACCCTATCCCCAGCCCTAACCCTAACCCTAACCCTAATCCTAACCCTAACCCTAAACCTAGCCCTAACCCGAGCCCTAACCCTAGCCCTAACCCAAGCCCCAAATCGAGCCCAAACCCGAGCCCCAACCAGAGCCCAAACCCGAGCCCCAGCCCCAACCCCAGCCCCAGCCCCAGCCTCAGCCCCAGCCCCAGCCTCAGCCCTAGCCCCAGCCCTAGCCCCAGCTCTAGCCCCTGCCCCTGCCCTAGCCTCATTCTTTAGGGAACAGGGGTTCCCCTCTTCTACTATAGATGAGGCTCTCACCAGGGTCTCTTCTATACCCCATAACTCTGCTCTCATTCCCCATCCCCCCACTCATAACAAGGCCAGAGTCCCCCTTGTCCACACATTACACCCTACCATCCGCCACATACAACAGATAATCCTCCGACATTTTTGCCATCTCCAACGGAATCCCACCACTGGCCTCATCTTCCCATCTCCTCTCATTTTGGCTTTCTGCAGAGACCGCTCCCTCCGTAACTCCCTGGTCAATTCGTTCCTTCCCACCCAAACCACTCCTCTCCTGGTAATTACCCTTGCAACCGCAGGAAGTGCTACATTTGTCGCTTTACCTCCCCCCTTGACTCCATCCAAGGACCTAAGCAGTCTTTCCAGGTGCGGCATTTCAACTGCCCTCCCATTCCGAATCCGACCTTTCTATGCTGGGCCTCCTCCATGGCCCAAGTGAGGCCCACTGTAAATTGGAGGAGCAGCACCTCATATTTAGCTTGGGCAGTTTACACCCCAGCAGTATGAACATTGACTTCTCCAATTTCAAGTAGTCCCTGCTTTCTCCCTCTTTCCCCTCCCCTTCCCAGCTCTCCCACAGCCCACTGTCTCCACCTCTTCCTTTCTTCTCCCCCCCCCCCCCACCACCACATCAGTCCAAGGAAAGGTCTCGACCCGAAACGTCGCCTATTTCTTTCGCTCCATAGATGCTGCCTCACCCGCTGAGTTTCTCCAGCATTATTGTCTACCTTCGATTTTCCTGCATCTGCAGCTCCTTCTTAAACAGTAAATTTGCTAATGTTACTTTCAATCCCTTCATCTAATTCATTAATGCATATTGTAAATAGCTGTTGTCCCAGCACCTGGCCTTGCGGTAACCACTAGTCACTGCCTGCCATTCTGAAAGGGACAAATTAATCCCTACTCTTTGTTTCATGTCTGCCCACCAATTTTCTATCCAAGTCAGTACCCTACCCCCAATGCCATGTGCTCTAATTTTACCCACTAATCTCCTATGTGGGACCTTATCAAATGCTTTCTGAAAGTCCAGGTACACCACACCCACTGGCTTTCAACTTGTCCATTTTCCTAGTTAGATCCTCCAAAAACTCCAGAAGATTAGGCCATTCATCCATTAGGTTTATTCTAGCTCCCATTATGGCAATCCCATCTGTTCCATTGTCCCTCTCATTGTTCCACTGTCCCCTTGCACCTCATTTCCTCGTCAACCTGTCCCTCAACTCCTTCTTGTTTCTTTTTGCCATTTATTTCTATATAGTATGTAACTTTTAATTGATAATTAATTTGAATTCGGAAACTTGTGCCATGGTATCAGGACCACAACCTAGCCCTTAACATCCACATGATGAAAGAGTTGGTTGTTGACATAAGGAAGCAAAGGTGTGAAAACAATCCTGTCCTCATCAATGGAGCTGCTGTGGAGATTGTTGACAGCTTTAAGTTCTTTGACATCCAAAGGTCAGCAAGCTAAAATGGTCCTTTCACACTTATGCAATGATCAAGAAAGCACACCAGCATACTTATTTTCTTAAGCGTCTGAAAAAAATTCAGCATGTCCATGTGGATTCTCTTGAGCTCCTAATGATATGCCATAGAAAGTATTCTGATGACATGCATCAAAACCTGGTTTGGCAACTGCTCTTTACCACCTGAACCTGCAGAGAGTGGTAACCAATACCCAGTTATGCGTCTGAAGAAGGGTTTCGGCCCGAAACGTCGCCTATTTCCTTCGCTCCATGGATGCTGTTGCACCCGCTGAGTTTCCCCAGCAATTTTGTGTACCCCAGTTATGCATCGGCTTGTTACTTCTGTCCATCCAGTCCACCTTCATGATGCATTGCATTAGGAAGGCTGCAAGTATTGTCAAAGATGCCCATCACCCTGGCCATTCCCTTTTCTCTCTTCCACCACATGGGAGAAGAAACAGGAGCTTGAAACCCATATTATCTAGACATAAAAACAACTTCCTATCAGAGTGAGGCCCAGCATAAATTGGAGGAACAGCACCTCATATTTCTCTTGGGCAGCTTACACCCCAGCAGTACCAATATTGACTTCTCTAACTTCAATTAACCCTTGCTTTCTCTCTCTCTCCATTCTTCCCCCTTCCTAGTTCTCCATCCAATCCAACTGTCTCCCTGATTAAAGTTTATCTCTGCATGCTTCGTTGTCAGCTTCTCCAAGCTAACAATGATCTATTCTACATTTTCTTTGCATCTCGTCCCCTTTGATATCTCATGTTCACATCTTACCCTTCCTTATCTCTGTGTCTCCCTCTCCCCTGACTCTCAAACTGAAGGGTCTCGACCCGAAACATCACCCATTCCTTCTACCAAGAGATGATGTCCTTCCTGCTGAGTTACTTCAGCATTTTGTGTCTATCTTCAGTGTAAACCAGCATTGCAGTTCCTCTTAACATAAGAACAACTTATTCACCACTGCCATCAGACTTCTGAACCAAACATCTCTTTCACAATCCCTTCCCAGAATTGCTGCCACATGCTCATACTTCATTTAGTTATTCAGTTATTGAATTTTAACATAACATTTTTACTTAACAGTCTTGACCATTCTAATGTTTTACACTAGTCATTGTATATATTTTTGCATTTATCATTACTGTATGCATAATCTTTACCCTGCAAGCTTCATGTGAACCAGAAATTTCATTGATCTCTGGTGTACATGATAATAAACTAATCTGAATCAGATTTTTTATTTCTCTGGGACACTCTCAGGGGAGTGTGGTGAGATAGCTTACAATGAGAAAAACCTAAGTACCTTCAAGATTTTATTTTAAATATATGTGCTTCATTTTATTGTTGCTAAATGCTGGCTGAACATAAAATTGTTGAGAATTCTATTCAGAAATTACCATCCACTTCTTGAAATAACATTAGGAATAACTCATCAGCTAACAATGCAGTCTTTCATTTCTCAAAAAGCTTGCAACAGAATGATAAAAATAAATCCTCATACACATTCATGATGACATTTTTAGCATTGCACACCACTCACTAGATATTCACGAATTAAAAATGAATGCAAAAGCGTTCAGGTTAGTTGTCCTAATCTTGATGTGTGCAATCAATAAAGCATTGTTAGATTTTGCAACCCAGTAATGGAATAAATCGTAGCTGCTCTGTAAAGCGAAAACAAGCATCCCTCAAGTATGTATTCGTGCCCTTGCTTATGATAACAAGGGCTGATTTATTATTGGAGAATCTCAATATTTTGCCCTGAAGGTGATGGTATAATCAAATTTAGTTTCTGCTATCATAATCCTAGCAATAGGAGCTACATATTGGTTAGCTGATTTATTCTGCAACTGATTAGGGAGATTCAAAGGAATTTTCAAGTCAATTAAAGATTTAAGATTAGGGAGTATCAAAGGATTTTTCACCTCCCAGGATAGATAATGAAATTAATCATTTGGGATGCAAACTGCTTCTTGGTGAGTTTACATGGAACCAGGTTTCCATGGTTGAATGGTTATTTAACGGTTGTTTAATGCTGATACATTACAGGAGCACAGTACCATAGGATTAAAGAAATGAATTTGCATGGAAGGAGTTTATTCTTCCAGGAGAGTTTATTTTTGGTGCTTTGCAAGAGCAAAGTAATGAATCCCATGGCACCATTTTCCCCAACCTTTCCCCATTGCCTTCCCCATATTTTCCCTTTCAAGTTCATATCAAGATCACATTTGAACATCTTGTTCATCACCTCCACCACCTTCACCACAACCAAATCCCCATGGCATTCCATGCTTCATCCTAATCATGCCGCATAAAAAAGTTTTTTCTTCATTTTATGGTTAGTACTTTTGCTGAAGATCTTCATGCTATGACAGTTATTGACCCTACCACCAATGTTCATGTGGTGAAGAAGTATTCTGATGGCATTGAGAATCTCAGACCTATTCATCGTAAACAAGTAGACGTCTAGTGAACCACAGATAGACACAAAATACTGGAGTAACTCAGCGGGTCAGGCATCATCTCTGTAGAAAAGGAATAGGTGACGTTTTGGGTCAAGGCCCTTCTCCTGACTGAGAATCAGGGGAGAGGGAAACTGGAGATGTGAATCATCTACAGTATACAATGCATTCAGAAAGTAATCAGACCACCTCACTTATTCCACATTTTGTTACGTTACAGCCTTATTCTAAAATTGATTAAATTCAGTTTTTTATCATCAATATACACACAATACCCCTTAATGAAAAAGCAAAAACAGGTGTTTAGAAATTTTTGTAAAATAGTTAAAAATAAATAGCTGAAATATCACATTTACATAGGTTTTCTGACCCTTCACTCAGTACTTTGTTGAGGCACCTTTGGCAGTGATTACAGCCTCAAGTCTTCTTGGGTATGATGCTACAAGCTTGGCACACCTGTATTTGGGTAATTTCTCCCATTCTTCTCTGCAGATCCTCTCAAGCTCTGTCAGGTTGGATGGGGAGTGTCGATGCAGAGTTATTTTCAGGTTGCTCCAGAGATGTTCTGTTGGGTTCAAGTCCGGGCACTGGCTGGGACACTAAAGGACATTCACAGACTTGTCATGAAGCCACTCCTGCCCCAGCCTGAGGTCCTGAATGCTCAGGAGCAGGTTTTCATCAAGGCTCTCTCTGTACTTTGCTCCGTTCATCTTTCCCTCATTCGTGACTAGTCTCCCAGTTCCTGGTGCTGAAAAACATCCTCACAGCATGATGCTGCCACCACCATGCTTCACCGTAGGTATGGTATTGGCCAGGTGATGAGCGGTGCCTGGTTTCCTCCAGATGTGGCACTTGGCATTCAGTCCAAAGAGTTCAATTTAATTTCATCTGACCAGAGAATCTTGTTTAGGAGCCTTTTGGCAAACTCCAAGCGAGCTCTTATGTGCCTTTTACTGAGGAGTGGCTTCCGTCTGGCCACTCTACCATGAAAGCCTGATTGGTGGAGTGTTGCAGATATAGTTGTCCTTCTGGAAGTTTCTCCCATCTCCACAGAGGAACTCTGGAGCACTGTCAGAGCGGCCATTGGGTTCTTGGTCACCTCCCTGACCAAGGCCCTTCTCCCCCGATTGCTTAGTTTGGCCGGGCGCCCAGCTTTATGAAGAGTCGTGGTGGTTTCAAAGTTCTTCCATTTAAGAATGACGGAGGCCACAGCTCTTCGGGACCTGCAATGCTGCAGAAATTGTTTTATACCCTTCCCCAGATCTGTGTCTCGACACAATCCTGTCTCGGAGGTCTCCAGACAATTCTTCGTCTTCATGGCTTAGTTTTTTCTCTGACATGCACTGTCAACTGCGGGACCTTATATAGACAGGTGTGCGTCTTTCCAAATCATGTACAATCAATTTAATTTACCACTGGTGGACTCCAATCCAGTTGTAGAAACATTCAAGGATGATAATTGGAAACAGGATGCACCGAAGCTCAATTCTGAGTGTCATAGCAAAGGGTCTGAATACTTATGTAAATGTGACATTTCAGTTATTTCTTTTTAATTACTTTGCAAATATTTCTAAACACCTGTTTTCGCTTTTATATTATGAGGTATTGTGTGTAGATTAATGATTAATAAAAATGAATTTAATCCATTTTAGAAAAAGGCTGTAACGTAACAAAATGTGGAAAATGTGAAGGGGTCTGAATACTTTCTGAATGCACTGTATTTGCTATCTATCTTTGGTGTAAACCAGCATGTGCAGCTCCTTCCCACATACTCTAGTACATCACGTTCAAGGTTACCTAGCAACCTGCTTTCCCAAATCAAGCAGAGTCTATGGTTTCCACATTGACCATCTCAGCCACAGAATTCACAGACGTGTAGCGGAAACGTGTAGTAGAACTTAACTTTTTTTACATTTTTAAAATAAACTTTACTTGTGATAATCAGAATCAGAATCTGAATCAGAATCAGATTTTATTCGCCAAATATGTTTTGCAGCATACGAGGAATTTCACTTACCAGGTAAGTCATACAATTAAAAGCAACAGACTCAAAATCACATTTTAACACGAACATCCACCACAGTGACTCCCACACATTCCTCACTGTGATGGAAGGCGAAATAAAGTTCAAGTCCTTCCTTTTTTTCTTCCTCGGTCGGGGACCTCGAGCACTCCGTTGACGGGACTGTCTTGACTCCCGTAGCCAGCGGCGTTTGGGCCCTCCGCGTCGAGGCGTTCAGCTCCTGCATCGGGGGTTTGTCAGTTCCCCCGCACCTGGCAATCGAACCTCGCGTCGGGGCTGGACGAACCTTCTGCGGCATTGAAGCTCCCGACTAGCGTCTCCCGAGACTGTGAGCCCTTGATGGTACATCTGCAGGCTGCGGTGGGAGCGATCCCAGGCAAGGGATCCACTCCGATGTTGTGTCTGCGCCCCGCAGTGGGGCTCACGACAGTCCGAGGAGGCCTCCAGCTCCAGCGATGGTAGGCTGCAGAGCCCGGAGAATGTGATCCAAAAATTGATCACATCTCCGGGAAGGTAGGAACTTTAAAAAAAGTTTCCCCCGATCACCTCCCCCCTCCCCCGACATAAAACAAACAGAAGTATATTAAAACAAACTTTTAACAAACGCAAAAAATAACAAAAAGATGAAAAAAAGAACAGACTGCCGGCAGGGCTGCCATCTCCCTGGCACCCCTGGTGGTCTTCTATACATCCATAACAATCCATACAAACCAAAAAACGTGCAAAACTCTTGATACATTCCTAATGTCTAGACATTCAATATTGATAGTATTATACCCACTTGTGTCCCATCTGGACCCACACGTATTTCTCTCTTCTCCTTCCCCCTCCATCTACATTCCTTCCTCTGGCTTCACAATTCACAACACTCCAATCCTTCTCTAACCTTTGTCCAACAATTTGCTTATCAAATCCCCCCACCTCCACTACCCCTGCTTGTGTTCACCTACCATGCTTTGTCCTGCACCTGCTCTCTTCTAGCTTTCTCCCACCCCCCCCCCCCCCTCCCCCCATCCTCCATCCCTCATATAAGGCTTATCCCTTATTCTTAAACTGTAGCCCCAGGTTCCGGACTCCCCCAACATCGGGAACATGTTTCCTGCCTCTAGCGTGTCCAAACCCTTAATAATCTTATATGTTTCAATAAGATATCCTCTCATCCTTCTAAATTCCAGTTTACAAGCCCAGTCGCTCCATTCGATCAACATATGACAGTCCCGCCATCTCGGGAATTGATACTTGATGGTTCTATCATGATATGAATTATCTTCAATTATATGATGTCATTATACTAGCGCAATGGTGCATAATTTCTGGAACAATAGACATAGAGGTTATGAGGTTGTGGTTGGGATATGGGTGAACAGGGCAAGATATGAGAATGGGTAATTTGTTACACAGTCCTAAAATATATGTGCAGCTCTGTAAGTAAAGCCCAGGTAACCTGATGTAAAATTATGGCAAATAGTGGTTTAAAACCCCCAAATTATAGTGAATGCTAAACAGTTTGTTCTAGTGCAATGTTCCAAAAAGCACTTTAATGGAGGTTCTGGCATTAGACTGTAGTTATTTTTATTATAGCAGTACAGTCCTGAGCAATATACAATCACAACTTAATGAAGAGAGGCAAGGTGTGTGGAATTTCTGAACTTAAAATGACGACTGTCCAGTCCAGATTAAGGGACAGTTTCTTCTCAGCTGTTATCAGGCAACTGAACCATCCTATCAGCAACTAGAGAGCATACCTGACATATCATATACCTCTTTGGAGACTTTTGGACTATCTTTAATCAGACTTTACTGAATGTTATCTTGCACTAAATGTTATTCCCTTCATCCTATATCTGTACACAGTCGACGGCTTGATTGTAATCATATTTTGTCTTTTCATTGATAGGATAGCACACAACAAAAAAACGTTTGTGGCGGTTCCTGGGGAGTAGGCCACTCCCTGGTTCATCCCCA
Source organism: Amblyraja radiata (assembly GCF_010909765.2). Classification (NCBI taxonomy): domain Eukaryota; kingdom Metazoa; phylum Chordata; class Chondrichthyes; order Rajiformes; family Rajidae; genus Amblyraja; species Amblyraja radiata. The sequence continues at coordinate 89,493,155 of NC_045959.1, read as the reverse complement.
TCGGCATTTGATGAACAGGTCCGGGGGGCGGCTTCCAGCTACGAAGATAAGAGCAGGGATTTTTGGCACAAGACCAGTCTTCAGTCTCTCACTGAAGCGGCGAGTAGTGTGCTGTGCTCATTAAAACCTCTACAGAATTTGCCTGGCTTCTCGCCTTCATTCCGGGCTCTCTCACGCACCCGCTACATTTTCATTTTACCTCGATACACATGACAATAATAAACTAAACTAAACTAAAACCTTGCGATGTTTCTAAAGAAAAAATAGTCATTTGCTTACTCATTGGTTGGCATCTGTGATTTTAGATCTACAAACTGTGTTAATTTCCATAGGGCTTGTGAAAATGACATCACTTCTTTTTGTTATATTTTCCCCTCAGGTTTATTTTCAGAATGTCATGTTACATGAGTGAGGACTCTTCAACTGAGCACATCTATCAGTACACATGTATTGATATGGAGCTTAAAGTGGCCACTCACAGCACCTGAGTTTATCTCAGGCTTCTCAGTAAAGCTTGTAGCACGATTAGAACACAATCAACTGAACAACATGCAAATTGCCATTTTCCAATTATTAGCACTAATGTCAGAGTGATCTTTTGATCTTTCTCTTCCCTCTTTTCCAAAATCTCTACAGCCTTTGAATAAATGATTCGATGCATTTCAGCATAATTGGAACAAATGCATCTTGTTCCCGATGTTTTCACTGGTGAGAGATTCTCCAACAAATGGAGAAAGTTTAAAGGTAAGAGACCAGATATTAATAATAGAGGCACGTAGATATTTCTTCTCGCAGAGAATAATAATTCTCCGGAATATTCCTCCCAAAGATTTGTGGACGGTAAATTATTGGAAGTATTTAAAGTGGAGGTAAATTAATTGTTGAAAGATCAGGGATTTGAGAGCAATGGGAATTGACAGGGAACTGGAGTTGAGGCCTGCGGTTGATCAGACAGGCTGGAAGGGTCAGGTGACTGACTACTGCGCCTATTTTCTTGGGCTCTTGGATTGTGTCAGCCTTGTTATTCATTGGGAATTTAGATGATTCCAATTTCAAAAAATATGTGATTCTCTTAAGTCTAAATGTGGCAACTTGAAAGATGTTTCTATATCTACTTGGGCCCCTGAATCCCAAATATGGCCTTCTGTTTGTTCTTTCTTCTGCTGTTTTCTATTTTATTCTGGAGATGGACTTTAAAATGTTTTATTGAGTGGAAGCCAGAAGTGAATCAATTAGCATTTCACAAATGGTGAGTGACTATCTAATGTGACAGCTGTCAGCAAGATGTACTTAGCAGTGAAATCCATTCTTGGAGATGGAAAGATTAATAATGAACTATCTCACATAGTCCCATATTTGTAGGCTAAGAGCCAATCCTGAACAGCCTTCTTACTGTGAGGTCTCCAATGAAAATGTGAAAATTCTCTTCCACTCCTAATTGACCACAACCTTATACCTTCTTTCCATGAATGTAGCTTACCACATACATTACACAGCCTTTAATCCAGTCATGAGTGGATCTGAATCCCCCGCAATTTCTACCCTCCACTGCAATATTGTGTGGGGGTATTTAGGATGTATGAAACATGGCAATTCCTTAATAACTTTTGACATTTATTTTTTGCTAAAGGCATCTCAATGAGCAGCTCATATCAGCACATGAAATACAGCTTAGATTAATAGAGTGCAAGAAGAATATCAATAGAAGGTAGACACAAAAAGCTGGAGTAGGATCGGGTCTGAAGAAGGGTCTCGACACAAAACGTCGCCCATTCCTTCTCTCCAGAGATGCCGCCTGTCCCGCTGAGTTACTCCAACTTTTTGTGTCTATCTTCGGTTTAAACCAGCAACTGCAGTTCCTTCCAAAGAATTTAAATAGGAAAGTTTAATTCAGTTCAATTCAGTTCAGTTTAGTTTAGTTTATTGATACAATGCAGAAACTGGCTCTTTGACCCACCGTGTCCTCGCCAACCAACAATCATCCCGATATACTAGTTCCACCCTGCACACACTAGGGACAATTTACAGAAGCCAATTCTGTAAGGTATTCTCGTCTGATGTAAGGCTTCGTTGTGACTAGCACAAAAGACAGGTCCACACTGGGTTTGTGTTCCAGAGCAAGAGCCCGTTTATTCTGCAATCACTGCCTTTTATCTTGAAGATCACGACCTCAGTCACGAGGCTCATGCACGAGTTTCTGTTACATTGATTGCAAAGACATCACAGACATCACACTTAATAACTTTTGACATTTATTTTTTGCTAAAGGCATCTCAATGAGCAGCTCATATCAGCACATGAAATACAGCTTAGATTAATAGTGTGCAAGAAGAATATCAATAGAAGGTAGACACAAAAAGCTGGAGTAGGATCAGGTCTGAAGAATGGTCTCGACACAAAACGTCGCCCATTCCTTCTCTCCAGAGATGCTGCCTGTCCCGCTGAGTTAGTCCAACTTTTTGTGTCTATCTTCAGTTTAAACCAGCATCTGCAGTTCCTTCCAAAGAATTTAAATAGGAAAGTTTAGTTCAGTTCAGTTCAGTTCAGTTTAGTTTAGTTTATTGATACAATGCAGAAACTGGCTCTTTGGCCCACCGAGTCCTCGCCAACCAACAATCATCCCGATATACTAGTTCCATCCTGCACACACTAGGGATAATTTACAGAAGCCAATTAACTTACAAATCTGCACATATTTGGACATGGACAGAATAGGACAGAAAATGCTGAAAATACCCATCAGATCTGGAAGCATCTGGGGAGAGAGCTACAGAGTTTCAAACTGTTGGTTTTCATCAGAATGGGAAAGGTTGCAGGTAGATGTTTTTATTAGAAGCAAGCAAAGGTGGGAGAGTAGAGTAGAACAAGAGGGCAGGTCATTATAGGATGAAGAGCTGGAGAGATTAAATAACAATGGAGATAATGGAGTGGATGAAAGAAGACAGTAAAGGAACAAAGAAAATAAGAAATAAAGAAATAAAGAAAAGGGAGGATCACATTTTAAATGCAGCTGCATTTTTCTTTTATGTTTGCGTGTATGCTTTAAAAAAACTCTACTTAAATATATAACTCCTTTCCAAATACTTCTGTGGAAAAATAATGATCAATAAGTTCTTGAGGCATGACAAGGATGTATGACCGGGAAATCCTCGACAGAGCTAGGTGAAATATTTTGACTCAGAGACTGAAGGAGAGTGTCATTTCACATAGATTTTGTGTCATTTGTGATTTCTATTTTATCACAAAAAATTAGTTTATTATTGAGTATGATGTGTCCTGCACAGATTTATTCATCCTTCATGAATTTGGTCTTTATCTGTCACAGTGATTAAATGAAATATATCTCTGGAGCCGTCATAGGGATTTGGATCCTAACAGCAAAGCCCAGATTTAAGGAAAAATGGACAGTGCAAGATTGAACATTTTATGGGCATATCTTTGTCTAAATATAATGCATGCATGCTAGCATTGGCTACTAAGCCCGTTTTTGCTGTAATTTATAAACTGATAATGTTGCATCATATAGAAAAGTGACTTCGTAATAACTAAATAACACTAATATCACCCTTCCCTAATCCGTGACACGCTGTCTAGGCTGGAGCAGACGATGGTGATCATTGTGGGAGATTTCAGTTTTCCACACATAGACTGTGAAACACATTCTGTAAAAGGGCTGGATGGTTTGGAGTTTGTAAAATGTGTGCAGGATAGGTTTTTGCAGCAATACATAGAGGTGCCTACTAGAGAAGGGGCAGTGCTGGATCTCCTGTTAGGAAATGAGACAGGTCAGGTGGCGGAGGTATGTGTTGGGGAGCACTTTGGGTCCAGTGATCACAATACCACTGGTTTCAATATAATTATGGAGAAGGTCAGAACTGGACCAAGGGTTGAGATTTTTGATTGGAGAAAGGCTAACTTTGAGGAGATGCGAAAGGATTTAAAAGGAGTGAATTGGGACATTTTGTTTTATGGGAAGGATGTAGTAGAGAAATGGAAGACATTTAAAGGTGACATTTTAAGAGTACAGAATCATTATGTCCCTGTTCGGTTAAAAGGAAAGAGTAATAATTGGAAAGAGCCATGGTTTTCAAGGGAAATTGGACACTTGGTTCCGAAAAAGAGAGAGATCTACAATAATTATAGGCAGCATGGAGTAAATAGGGTGCTTGAGGAGTATAAGGAATGTAAAAAGAATCTTAAGAAAGAAATTAGAAAAGCTAAAAGAAGATATGAGGTTGCTTTGGCAAGTAATGTGAAAGTAAATCCAAAGGGTTTCTACAGCTATATTAATAGCAAAAGGATAACGAGGGATAAAATTGGTCCATTAGAGAGTCAGAGTGGAGAGCTATCAGCAGAGCCAAAAGAGATGGGGGAGATATTGAACAATTTATTTTCTTCGGTATTCACCAAGGAGAAGGATATTGAATTATGTGAGGTAAATGAAACAAGTAGGGTAGCTATGGAAACTATAAGGATCAAAGAAGAGGAAGTACTGACATTTTGAAAAATATAAAAGTGGATAAGTCTCCAGGTCCTGCCAGGATATTCCCTAGGACATTGAGGGAAGTTAGTGTAGAAATAGCAGTGGCTATGACAGAAATATTTTGGTGCCGGAGGAATTGGCGTACTGCGCATGTTGTTCCATTGTTTTAAAAGGGTTCTAAGAGCAAACCTAGCAATTATAGACCTGTTAGTTTGACGTCAGTGGTGGGCAAATTAATGGAAAGGATACTTAGAGATAATATATATAATCATCTGGATGATTAGGAAGAGTCAACATGGATTTGTGCCTGGAAGGTCATGTTTGACTAATCTTCTTGAATTTTTTAAAGAGGTTACTAGGGAAATTGATGAGGGTAAAACAGTGGATGTTGGCTATATGGACCAGTAAGGCCTTTGACAAGGTTCCACATGGAAGGTTGGTTAAGAAGGTTCAGTTGTTGGGTATTAATAGTAGAGTAGCAAGATGGATTCAACAGTGGCTGATTGGGAGATACCAGAGAGTAATGGTGGATAACTGTTTGTCAGGTTGGAGGCTGGTGACTATTAGGGTGCCTCAGGGATCTGTGTTGGGTCCACTGTTGTTTGTCATTTAATCAATGATCTGGATGATGGTGTGGTAAATTGGATTAGTAAGTATGCAGATTATACTAAGATAGGTGGTGTTGTGGATAATGAAGTAGATTTTCAAAGTCTACAGAGAGATTTAGGCCATTTGGAAGAGTGGGCTGAAAGATGGCAGATGGAGGTTAATGCTGATAAGTGTGAGGTGCTACATCTTGGCAGGACAAATCAAAATAGGACGTACATGGTAAATGGTAGCGAATTGAGGAATGCAGTTGAACAGAGGGATCTAGGAATAACTGTGCATAGTTCCCTGAAGGTGGAATCTCATGTAGATAGGGTGGTAAAGAAAGCTTTTGATGTGCTGGCCTTTATAAATCAGAGCATTGAGTATAGAAGTTGGGATGTAATGTTAAAATTGTACAAGGCATTGTTGAGGCCAAATCTGTAGTATGGTGTACAATTTTTGTTGCCAAATTATAGGAAAGATGTCAACAAAATAGAGAGAGTACAGAGGAGATGTACTAGAATGTTGCCTGGGTTTCAGCACCTAAGTTACAGAGAAAGGTTGAACAAGATAGGTCTTTATTCTTTGCAGCGCAGAAGGTTAAGGGGGGACTTGATAGAGGTCTTTAAAATTATGAGAGGGATAGACAGAGTTGACGTGGATAAGCTTTTACCATTGAGAGTAGGGAAGATTCAAACAAGAGGACATGATTTGAGAATTAAGGGATACAAGTTTAGGGGTAACATGAGGGGGAACCTCTTTACTTAGAGAATGGTAGCTATGTGGAATGAGCTTCCAGTGGAAATGGTGGAGGCAGGTTCGATTTTATCATTTAAAAATAAATTGGATAGATATATGGACAGGAAAGGAATGGAGGGTTATGGTCTGACTGCAGGTAAATGGGACTAGGTGTGAGTAAGTGTTTGGCATGGACTAGAAGGGCTGATATGGCCTGTTTCTGTGCTGTAATTGTGATATGGTAATATATGGTTATATGATGGAGGTATTGGTAAGAACAAAATCCAGACTTTAGCACATTAAATGAGATTGCTGTCTTCAAGTGAATATGGGTATTCATCTCTTCATTTCACACCTCATGCAAAATCACACATTTTGGGATGGAAAGTGTGTGAAGATATATTGATGAACAAGAAATTATAATTCGGCACGATAGCTGGACTGATTAAAGGACCACTTTTCGGCCAATAAATGTTTTTGTTTTCTTCCTACTTGTTATTTTCATGCTTTACATTGGAGCATTATTATCTGCCAATTCAGGCAAACATACTTTCCCTTCAAGAGGCACAAGTTAATATGTTCATAAGTTATAGGAGCAGAATTAGGCTATTCTACCCATCAAGTCTACTCCGCCATTTAGTCATGGCTCATCTATCTTTCCCCCTCTACCCCACTCTCCTGCCTTCGCCGCATAACCCCCGACACCTGTACCATTCAAGAATCTATGAAGAAGGGTCTCGACCTGAAATGGCATCCATTCCTTCTCTCCAGAGATACTGCCTGTAAAATAGCATTGTGTGTCTATCTTCAGAATTTATCAATCTCTGCCTTAAAAATATCAGAATTTATCAATCTCTGCCTTAAAAATATCCATGATATTGATCCATGAAAAAATGCCCCCACAGCATTCTGTGGCAAGGAATTCCACAAGTAAAAGGTAAAATAAAATTGCAAACACAAGATATTGCTGATGCTGGAGGAACCCAGGAGGTCTGGCAGCATCTGTAGAGGGAAATGGATAGACGATGTTTCATGTCGGGACCATTCTTGAGCCTGAAGGAATAGAAAGGACAAATCTGGAAAAGAGAGGTATAGGGGGCATTATATTGGTGCAGTGGTAGAATTGCTGCCTTACAGCGCCAGAGACCCGGGATCAATCCTGACTACGGGTGCTTGTCTGTACGGAGTTTGTACGTTCTCCCCGCGACCTGTGGGGGCTTGCGCTGGGATTTGCAGTTTCCTCCAACACTACAAGGATGTACAGGTTTGCATAGTAATTGGCTTGGTATAATTGTAAATTTCCCTAGTGTGCGTAGAATAGTGTAAGGGTGCGGGGATCGCTGGTCGGCACGGACTCCGTGGGCCGAAGGGCCTTTTTCCACGTTGTATCTCTAAACTAAACTAAAGGTGGTAAGGTGGGAGTGTGGGTTAATATAGTTCACCACATGCCCACATTCCGGAAGTGGCGGCGCTGTGATACAGCTGCGGCTCGCCTGCAGTCTGTCTGTTTTTACTTTTTGTGTTGTTTTTTTTGTCTAGTTTAGTATTTTTTTTGGTTATTAGGTGGTGTTATGTGTGTGGGGGGAGGGTGAAACAGAGCTTTCTGTCTCTCCCTTCAGGGGAATGCGACTTTTTGTCGTATCCCCCTTCTCTTCCCCCGTCTGCGCTGAGGCCTAATGGCGGAGCTGGCGGCCTCCAACCTGCGACCGACCTTGAGGGTCCGGAGGTAGAGCCAGCCAGGACTCACCAACGCGAGGCTGGCCGTCTTCGAGCTGTGGCGACGTCCGGGTAGCGGCACGACTCGGCGCTCCGGTGAGGGCGGACGGCGCGGGGCTGAGACACTCCTGTGTGAGCGGCACGGCTACCGGCTGGAAGGCGCTCCCATGTGAGCAGCCCGGTGCGGGGCTGAGACGCTGCCTTGTGGGCGGCCCGGTGCGGGCGGAGACGGTGCTACGGCGGCTGAGGCGGCGTTCTGGCGGCGGCGGCGACCTGGATCCGGGGCTCGGCCGCGGGCCAGTGGAGGACAATGTCGGGAGCTCGCAGGTCACAGGCTGGTGCCTGTTTTCCGGAGCACCCGTTGCAACAGCTGCGGGCAGCTTCGACCACCCCCGGGCCGCGGAGCTTGAACCGCGGGACTGATGCCATCGCCCGGTGGGGTATCGCCTCGGCACAGAGGGAGAAGAGGAGGGAAGAGACAGTAACTCTAAGACTTTTGCCTCCATCACAGTGAGGAGGTGTTTGGTGAACTCACTGTGGTGGATGTTAATTTGTGTTTATTGTGTTTTGTTATTATTACATGTATGGCTGCAGGCAACAGCATTTCGTTCAGACCGAAAGGTCTGAATGACAAATAAAGGATTCAATTCAATTTGGTCCCTATGTTTCTAAACCTTTCATATCCGTACACCCTAGCAAGTGTCTTATGTCTGAACCAGTCTGAAGAAAGGTCTCGACCCGGAACAGCACCCTTACCTTCTCTCCAGAGATGCTGCCTATCCCGCTGAGTTACTCCAGCTTTTTGTGTCTATCTTCTCTTTCAAATGTTAATAAACAACTGAGAGAGAAAATCTTACAGGGAAATAAGTGAAGGAGTAGGATTAATGCCATTGTACTGAGAACCAAAATTGAGTTGATGGACTGAATAACCTTTTATTTATGATATGAGGAAACATGAGAAATAAATGACTAGTATGAACCATAAGACCATAAGACATATGATAGGCAGGATGTCTGAATTGAATGGCAGGCAGGACATCACATTCCAACATCCTCAATACTTAACTAAGGATGCAGATAACATGATGCATGTGCATATGTTAGCTGGAGACACACGGCATTGCAGATGCTGCAACTTGAGTAAAACACAGAGTGCCGGATTAACTCAGAAGATCAGAAAGAGGGAATGGATAGGTGACATTTTGGATTGGAACTCTTTTTCAGACTCTGAAGATGTTCAAAGAATGATCTCATCCTAAAACATCATCTATCCATTCCCTCTACAGATGCTGGCTGACGACAGGGTTACTCCAGCACTTTCTGTTTTACTGTTTATGTTAGCACTCTGGCTGCATGAATGTTGGTACAAAACCCTGCAAAAACCACTTGTATCTACTTGTACCCATTCTGTATACAGGGAATAGGTAAAATGAAAGTGGAATGGTGTTAAGTTAGAAAAGCATATTGGACTTTGTACCCAAAGCAATGGTAACATGAGAATACAAGACTAATCATAGTCTGCAATATAGTCTACATATATTGGAGCATAAAAATAAAATTGCTGTAGAACCATTTCCCCGCAATGGAAAATTCAAATACCAGAGGGGCAATGTTTACAGGCACTTTAACGTGAGATGGGCAAAGTTTAAAGAAGATGTGATAGGCAAGGTTTTTACAAAGAGAGTAGTTAGTGCCAATAGTGCACTGCCAAGAGTGGTGGCTGAGACGGATATGATAGCGGCATTTAGGAGACTTTTACAAAGGCATATGAATATGCTGGGAATGAAGGGATATAGATTATGTGCAGGCAGATAAGAATTGGTCTTGGGATTATGTTTGGCACAGACAATGTAGACCAAAGTTCTTGTGCTGCACTGTTTTATGTTCTATGTAAGAACTCGACAGACCAGGCACCATCTGTGGAGAAAAATAGACGGTTGACATTTCAGATCGGAACCATTCATGTGGGCTTTAAGGGGAGATAGCCAGTAGAAAGAAGTGAAGGAAGCGAGGCAAGAGTTGGCATGAAGCAATGTATCCAGGTCAGGAGTAGTGCATTACCAGACAGTCAGGTGGGAAGGTGAAAAGTGGGGTAGTGGCAGAGATGATTGGAGGAAGCAGCATAGGGTCATACAGTCATAGAGTGATACAGCTGGAAATAGGCACTTCGGCCTAACGTGCCCATACCGGCCAATATGTCCCACTCCCAGCTACACTAGTCCCACCTGCCTATGCTTGGCCCATATCCCTCCAAACCTGTCCTGTCCATATACTGTGTAACTGTTTCTTAAGCATTGGGATAGTTACTGCCTCAACTACCTCCTCTGGCAGCTTGATCCATACCCACCACCTTTTGTGTGAAAGTGTTAACCCACAGATTTCCTTTAAATAATTTCCCCTTCACCTTAAACCTATGACCTCTGGTCCTTGATTCACCTAATTTGGGCATCTACCCGATCTATTCCGCTCATGATTTTTATACACATCTATAAGATCAAGGGACAAAAGTTTAGGGGTAACATGAGGGGGAACCTCTTTACTCAGAGAGTGGTAGCTATGTGGAATGAGCTTCCAGTGGAAATGGTGGAGGCAGGTTCGATTTTATCATTTAAAAATAAATTGGATAGGTATATGGACGGGAAAGTAATGGAGGGTTATGGTCTGAGTGCAGGTAGATGGGACTAGGTGAGAGTAAGTGTTCGGCACGAACTAGAAGGACCAAGATGACCTGTTTCCGAGCTGCAATTGTTATATGGCTATATGGTTATATCAGCCCTCATCTTCCTGCACTCCAAGGAATAGGGTCCCAGCCAACCAATGTCTCCCCATAGCTCAGACCTTTTAATCTTGGCAACATCCTCATAAGTCTTCTCTGTACCCTTTCTAACTTGACAAAATCTTTCCTATAATATGGTGCACAGAACTGAACACAATACTCTAAATGTGGCCTCACCAATGTCTTATACAACTGCAACATGACCTCCCAACTTCTATACTCAATACTCTGACTGATGAAGGCCAATATGCCAAAAGCCTTTTGACCATCCTATCTACCTGCGACTCCACCTTCAAGGAATCATGCACCAGGCCCCTCTGCTCTACAATACTCCCTAGAGGCCTGCCAATCACTGTGTAGCTTCTGCCCAGCTTAGACTTCCCAAAATGCAACACCTCACATTTCTCTGGGATAAATTCCATCAACCATTCCTCAGCCCACCTGGTCAATCAATCAAGATCCTGCTGCAATTTTTCTAATCTTGGCTAATCTTGCCATGTATGTTTACATCCAAATCATTGATATAGATGACAAACACTAATGGTGTAGGAAGGAACTGTAGATGCTGGATTAAACTGAAGAGAGACACAAAAAATTGGAGTAACTCAGCGGGACGGGCAGCATATCTGGAGAGAAAGAATTGGTGACATTTTGGGTCAAGGCCCTTTTTCAGACGTCTCGACCCTAAACGTCACCCATTCCTTCTCTCCAGACTTGCTGCCTGTCCCACTGAGTTACTCCAGCTTTTTGTGGCTACAAACACTAACAGGTCCAGAACAGTAATCACAAGGCTAGATGACGCAAATGTATGACTTGATAAGATTATTAAGGGTTTGGACACGCTAGAGGCAGGAAACATGTTCCCGATGTTGGGGTAGTCCAGAACTAGGGGCCACAGTTTAAGAATAAGGGGTAAGGCATTTAGAACAGAGATGAGGAAACACTTTTTCACACAGAGAGTTGTGAATCTGTGGAATTCGCTGCCTCAGAGGGCGGTGGAGGCCGATTCTCTGGATACTTTCCAGAGGGAGCTTGATAGTACTCTTAAAGATAGTGGAGTCAGGGGATATGGGGAGAAGGCAGTAATGGCGTACTGGTGGTGGATGATCAGCCATGATCACATTGAATGGCAGTGCTGGCTTGAAGGGTCGAATGGCCTACTCCTGCACCTATTGTCTATTGTCAGCAGAATATGTAACATAATCCTGCTTCTCCCCATCATCCACATATGCACTTCACCAATAAGGATTTGCAACAATAGCTAATGTTCCTGTTCTGAATGTTGTTGATACTGAGGGATATAATTGCATGCCTCTCTGGGACCACTCGAGGTGAGACTAAGATTCAAACATTATCTGTATAATTTTGAAATAAGGCTTCTCTGATTTGCAAAGCAATTGTAAATATGGAATAATTTGCATTGACAATGCATGAAAATGAAAACTGAATACTCCAAATAGTAAACTTAATAGAATGACATTATCAAGGCTTTTCAAATTTAACATCAAGATAACCCTTTGCCGAATTTTACTTTCCCAGAGTTCCAGTAGTTTAAATGATTGTGAATTTGAACTATTTGTCTTTGAGAGGTGATTGAAAATCAACACCAATGTCTCCCTCTAATCACTGTCAGAATAAAATGTACATATTTTGTCTCTGGCAAGACATTTCACTGATAACTTGGATTGAGATAAATAATGACTGATTGCCTAACTGGGAAGCAGATTGAATCACCATTGAGTTGGACAGCCATGCAAGTAATGCCATCTAAAAGTTGATTAGAAAGATTTTTTTGTTCAATCCCTTCAAGAAAATGAGAAAATATATTAGATCCAATACAGACGAGAATAGATTTTTAACAGCAAAGTACAATCTTTTAAGAAAGTAGGCCTTTTTTCTGATTGTAAATATGTTGCATTTCTGGACTAAAATGGATGCTTCTGAATTTACTTCCTCATCTCTTTCATTGTCCAACAAAATAGGAATGTTCTTGCTCTGTTTGATAATTATTTTGTAACTTTCCCTGATGTTTTTCTCTATTCTTCCCCTAATAACTTTTCCTAGGAGCCTCCCTGGATGTATCATGCAGGTCTTGGCAAAATTGTACACACAAAAATTGGATTGGCACCCATACATACCCAGGTTTATTTATTTATTTATTTTATTATTTATTTCGAACAGAATAAAAGAATAAAAAGCAAGTGTGAAACAGCATACAAAAAAACAAAACAAAAATATTTATTAGCTACTAAACATTTATTTGAAACCTTGGGCTTGTCATACATCCAGATAAATCTAAGTTGACGCCATCCACAACTATGGACTATCTGGGATTCACAATTAACTCAGTCCACATGTCTGTAACGTTGCCAAAATAAAAATCAGCAGAATTGGCACAAACCTGTAACAAATTAATGGTTAACAATCAACCAACCATTCGACAAGTGGCAAGAGTAATTGGGAAATTAGTAGCAGCATTTCCAGCTACCCAGTTTGGACTTTTGCATTATCAAAACTTACAAAGAGCAAAGGTGCAAGCGTTAAAACAACATGCAGGTCACTTTGACCGAACCATGAAATTCCCTTTCGAAGCAATATCAGAGTTACAATGGTGGAAAGAGGACATTTGGCATAGTTCCAGTCCCATCATTATCAATAACCCAACATTAACAATACAAACAGATGCCAGTGCTCAAGGCTGGGGAGCAACTAATACCATATCCAGTACTGGTGGTAGATGGACTAATCGAGAATCATCACTACTACAGACACTGGGCAAAACTATTTGGAAATGTTGGGTGCGTTCTATGGGTTAAAATCATATTGTTCAAATATGCACCATTTGCCTGTTCGTTTGCAGATTGACAATACCACAGTGGTGGCCTATATTAACCATATGGGCGGGATAAAATCGATATCATGTGATAATTTGGTCAACACAATCTGGCAATGGTGTGTTGACAAACATATTTGGCTATCAGCAACTTACCTACCAGGTAAGCTAAATACAGTGGCAGACACCAGGTCACGCAAGTTCAATGATAACACCGAATGGATGTTAAACCCCAAAGTATTTGCTGAAATTACAAAGCAATATGGAACACCAGAAATCGATCTCTTTGCATCCCGACTGAATCACCAGGTACCAATGTATGTCGCTTGGGAACCAGACCCTGAGGCAGCGGCGATGGATGCATTTTCGCTGAACTGGGGGAACTATTTTTTCTATGCTTTCCCCCCCTTCTGCCTCATCAGTCGGGTACTATGCAAAATACAGATGGACGCTGCTTCAGGCCTTTTGGTAGTACCCAACTGGCCTACACAGCCATGGTTCCCAGTGGTCCTTGACAGAATCATTGAAACACCAATGACCATTCCCAGCGGACCAGATCTACTGATCCACCCTGTATCAGGCGAAAGTCACCCATGCTATGACAGAATAAACCTACTGGGTTGAAGATTCTAAAAAGACCTTTACTGGACCTGGGATTGTCAAATAGGACCATGGACACGATGACAGCATCTCACCGACTTTCCACCAAGAAACAATATCTCTCCAGTATCAGAAAATGGGAAACATACTGCTCGAGAACAGGGACAACCTACAAATCAACTACCATAACAAATGTACTGGAGTTCCTGGCCAGCCTTCACCATGATGAAGGTCTGAGCTATAGCACTATCAATTGTGCTAGAAGTGCACTGTCAGCCTATCTAAGGCAGGCACCAGGACAACAGGCCATAAGGTCTCATCTGCTGGTGGCCAAATTAATGAGAGGGATCTTCAATTCAAACCCCCCCAAGACCTAGGTACACCAAGATCTGGGATGTCAGCGTTGTCCTGACATACCTAAGGGGATGGCCACCAGCCAGATCCCTCACACTGGAACAGCTAACCCTGAAAACGCTTATGCTGATGGCATTAGTCTCAGCACAAAGGGTCCAGTCCCTTTACCTACTCAGACTGGACAATGTGGTCATAACATCAGACCAAATAACATTCACCATTCAGGAACTGGTAAAACAGAGCAGACCAGGAACTTCAGGACTCATTATGGAATTCCGGGTGTACTCACCTGACCCCCGTTTATGTGTCATGACTCACCTACTACTATATATCAACACAACCAAAGATTCCCGAGGGAGAGAAAAAGCACTATGGGTCAGCCACAAAAAAGCCACATGGTCGGGTGTCGAGTCAAACCATCTCTAGATGGCTCAAACAGGAATTGGCAGCTGCTGGAGTGGATACTGATATTTACACATCTCACTCCAGCATCCACGTCGGCGGCTAACAGAATAGACGTGCCATTGGACCACATCCTGGCAACAGCGGGGTGGTCCATGGAAAGAACTTTTCAAACATTCTACAACAAGCCATTAGTAAATCCTGTTTCATTTGCAGAGAGAATTTTAGACTCTGCAAATATATAATTTAAGCCCGGGGGAGCATTATTTTCTTTGTTATTGTTTTCAAATAAATACCATTATAAACAGATTCATGTTTGATTATGATAACATACTTCCTCCCTTGGATGACTTCGGCAGTGAGTGAAGAATGGACTGTTACATGGTTTGAAATCACAGAGCTTTAAAATCTTCACGTAGTCACTCACGTGACTCCGAAGTAAAATAGTAAGATTAAACGAGAACTTACCAGTTTGAAGTTTGATCTTTATTTTATGAGGAGTTACGATGAGAGATTACGTGCCCTCCGCTCCTACCCTCAATTATAGGGATCAACTGGTATCTTAGTTCTCCTTATCTTTACTATGTTTATTTCAATTATTGTGTTGTTTTCTGTGATTCCACACCGCTGCTTTGAAGTATGTCGCGCATGCATGCTGGCGGGGTCTTCACGTAATCCCTCATCGTAACTCCTCATAAAATAAAGATCAAACTTCAAACTGGTAAGTTCTCATTTAATCTTACTATTATATGGATGGTGTCAAAGTAGGAAAAGGGCAGGTGCAACGAAACCTGGGTGTGCTTATACACTGAAAGTAAGCATGCAGGTACAGCAGGCAGTGAAGAAAGCTAATGGCATGGCGGCCTTCATTGCGAGAGGATTTGAGTTTAGGAGCAAGGAGGTCCTACTGCAGTTGCACAGGACCCTGGTGAGACTGCACCTGGAGTATTATAAGCAATTTCCATCTCCTAATTTGAGGAAGAGCTATTGAGGGAGTGTAGCATTGGTTCACCAGATTAATTCCCAGGATGGCGGGACTGACATATGGTGAAAGAATGGGTCGACTCGGCTTGTATACACTGGAATGTAGAAGGATGAGAGGGTATCTTCTAGAAACATATAAAATGGACAGGGTAGATGCAGGAAGAATGTTCCAGATTTTGGGGGAGTCCAGAACCAGGGGGTCACAGTTTAAGAATAAGGGGTAGGTCATTTAGGACTGAGATGAGGAAAACATTTTTACCCAGAATGTTGTGAATCTGTGGAATTCTCTGCCACAGAAGGCAGTGGAGGACAATTTACTGGATGTTTTCAAGAGATAGTTAGATTTAGCTCTTACGGCTAAAGGAATCAAGGGAGATGTGGAAAAAGAAGGAACGGGGTGTTGATCAGCTGATTAGATGATGTTGAATGGTGGTGCTGGCTCGAAGGGTCGAATGGCCTACTCCTGCACCTATTTTTCTATGTTTCTATATAAATATTATATATATACATATTTCAATGAGATGTTCAAACCACTTTGCAAAGCTTTTTTAGATGCAAGTAACTGCACTTTGTTTAGTCTCAAAAAGCTTCTTTCAATTATTTAGTTAAATGCAAAAAAAAGTATATTAACTTATATATATATATATATATATATATATATATATATATATATATATAAGTTAATATACTTTTTAGTACATATTCGTACTTAAACTCATTCGAATAATGGATTGAATCAGTTAGTTTACAGTGATTGTTGGATAACTGTCTTCATCAGATTGTAGACGAACAGTGACAATTGATATGTGGATACAATAAACCAGTGTGCTGCAAATAAGTAAACCAAGGCAATGGAACAAAGGATTTTTCTTTAACTGAATTGGACATACATTATACAAAGTCATTCAGGAGAACTTCTTCACTTGAACAACTCCATTTCTATCAAGAATATATTAGATCAAATTTAAGAGCAGAACAATGGTCCAACTATCAGAGTTGTCGCTTCCCAGGTCCACTGACCTGGGTTCGATCCTGACTGTAAGATAGCCAGTCATGTAATGCCGAGGCTCTATAAGCAGAGGGTCCAGAGAGGGTTTACAAGAATGATTCCCAGGAATGAGTGAGTAAACATATGATGAGCATTTCACGGCACTGGGCCCGCACTCGCTGGAGTATATAAGGATGAAGGGACACCTCATTGAAACATACCGAATAGTGAAAAGCTTGGATAGAGTGGATGTGGCGAGGATGTTTCCATTGGGGGAAGAGTGTAGATTGGTTATTGCATGTGAACCAATCAGAGTAGTATAGCACCACTAACTCCACCTTACTATACACTTTATAATAACACCCATTTCCTACGTTACGTTAGTTATACCAGCGGTAACAATGAACTAACAACCTGCTGTACTGCTCTATTATACCTTATGATTAAAGATGATTTAAACTCCAGACCTATGTCTGTTAGGTCATTTACATGGTGTCAGACAGTGTGAAATGACCCACTGCGTCCGTATGTCGGGTTTTATATGCGTTTTATCAGTTAATATTTGTATTACTATGGCTCACTCGTGCCGCAAGCCAGCACAGCTCATCTTTGACTCGGACATCGGAGAATGATGGAGGCTCTTCAAAATCGACTATGAACACTATATCAACATCGTCCATCGAAATGACCCAGACGGTCAAAGCTTCGCTTCTACTAAACCTAGCGGGACCAGAGGCTCTGATGAGAGTGCAGACCTTCGACTTCGCGCAAGCCGTTCTCAATGATAATGGTCGGGTAGTTGTACCAGCTGAGACTGTGCGGAACCCCAATGTCCTGCTGCTTAAATTCCGTGAACTGTGTGACCTACCATCTAACCGCATCTTGGAAAGAGCTAAGTTTTTCGCACAACAACAGCTTCCACGAGGACGATCCAATTAGCTCATATGAAGAGTCTACTGTTCACACCCCCCTCCACACAGCTGGTCAGATTTTGGATCCCTCTGTCTTCATGCAAATTAATTACAAGCCTGTGAATGCCAAATTGGATACCGGGGTGCTCGTGAACGTAATGTCCCTGAAGGTCTACAAGATAAGAAATAATGAGACCTTGACTAGAGACGGCTCTACCTTACATGCTAATGGGGGGGGAGGTCCTACATCCTCTTGGAAGAACTAGCTTCAAATGCGCATTGGAAAATACCACAAGAAATCAGACTTTCTATATCCTAAGAACGGACTCTGTGACTTTACTGGGCATCCCTCCATGCCAGGACCTTGGGCTAGTCTCTTTCGATCGCTCCGTTCACAAGTTACTTATATCTGAGGACCCGATCCACAATTACCCTGAACTCTTTGACGACAAGCTGGGCAAGCTTCCTGTGACTTATAAAATTGCCGTTGACTCCACCATTGACCCAGCTCCCCACCGCGTGCCACATACCATGTGTGACAGGATCAAGTCTGAACTTAGAAATATGGTTTCCATGGGTGTACTGGCCGAGGTCAGCGACCCTACAGACTGGGTCTCCACCATGGTTGTCACGCAAAGGAAAGACAAAAACGAGTTCCGGGTGTGCATTAACCCAAGAGACCTAAACACTGCCATCAAGCGCCCACATTATCCAATGAGAGCTGTTGAAGATGTTGCGGCCCAAATCGGTCGAGCAACAATGTTTTCTGTACTAGACGCAAAAAGCTAATTCTGGCAGATACCTCTGGATGACGTGTCCTCGAACCTCACCACGTTTGGCACACCATTTGGCAGGTTCAAATTTCTCAGGATGCCATTTGGTATCAATTCGGCTAGCGAAGTTTTTCAGAAAACCATGAAACAGTTGTTCACAGGCTTCCCATGTGCCATCATTGTAGATGACATCCTGGTGTATGGCAAAGACATAGCAGAGCACGACCACAATCTCAAGCAGATTTTGGACAGGGCACGTGAGATTAACCTAAAGTTCAACCCCAAGAAATGCAAGTTCCACGTTCCGGAGGTCACCTATGTGGGACACGTATTCACGTATGTCGGACTTTCAGAAGGCTTTCGACAAGGTCCAACATAAGAGATTAGTATACAAACTTAAAGCACACTGTATTGGGGGTTTGGTATTGATGTGGATAGAGAACTGGCTGGCAAACAGGAAGCAAAGAGTAGGAGTAAACGGGTCCTTTTCAGATTGGCAGGCAGTGACTAGTGAGGTACCGCAAGGCTCAGTGCTGGGACCCCAGCTATTTACAATATATATTAATGATTTGAACGAGGCAATTGAATGCAACATCTCCAAGTTTGCGAATGACACGAAGCTGGGGGGCAGTGCTAGCTGTGAGGAGGATGCTAGGAGGCTGCAAGGTGACTTGGATAGGCTGGGTGAGTGGGCAAATGCATGGCAGATGCAGTATAATGTGGATAAATGTGAGGTTATCCACTTTGGTGGCAAAAACAGGAAAGTAGACTATTATCTGAATGGTGGCCGATTAGGGAAAGGGGAGATACAACGAGACCTGGGTGTCATGGTACAACAGTCATTGAAAGTAGGCATGCAGGTGCAGCAGGCAGTGAAGAAAGCGAATGGTATGTCAGCATTCATAGCAAAAGGATTTGAGTATAGGAGCAGGGAGGTTCTACTGCAGTTGTACAGGGTCTTGGTGAGACCACACCTGGAGTATTGCGTACAGTTTTGGTCTCCTAATCTGAGGAAAGACATTCTTGCCATAGAGGGAGTACAGAGAAGGTTCACCAGACTGATTCCTGGGATGTCAGGACTTTCATATGAAGAAAGATTGGATAGACTCGGCTTGTACTCGCTAGAATTTAGAAGATTGAGGGGGGATCTTATAGAAACTTACAAAATTCTTAAGGGGTTGGACAGGCTTGATGCAGGAAGATTGTTCCCGATGTTGGGGAAGTCCAGGACAAGGGGTCACAGTTTATGGATAAAGGGGAAATCTTTTAGGACCGAGATGAGAAAAACATTTTTCACAGAGAGTGGTGAATCTCTGGAACTCTCTGCCACAGAAGGTAGTTGAGGCAAGTTCATTGGCTATATTTAAGAGGGAGTTAGATGTGGCTAAAGGGATCAGGGGGTATGGAGAGAAGGCAGGTACAGGATACTGAGTTGGATGATTAGTCATGATCATATTGAATGGCGGTGCAGGCTCGAAGGGCCGAATGGCCTACTCCTGCACCTATTTTCTATGTTTTCTATGTTTTCTATGTTCACTAGAAATGGTCGGAAGCCAGATCCGAAGAAAACTGCAGTCTTCCACGAAATGCCTGCCCCTGTCGACGTACACAGCCTCCAACGTTTTCTGGGTATGGCGAACTATCTGGGAAAGTTCATACCCAATCTCAGTGAACTCAGTACACCACTGAGACAGCTCACCCGCAAGGACACTGAATGGGCCTGGTACCAGCAACACCAAAAGGAATTCAACATTTTAAAACTGCAGCTGGCCAGTGCTCCCACATTGACATACTTTGACCTGAAGCGACCTGTCACAATAACATGTGATGCCTCACAATATGGGCTGGGCGCAGCCTACCTTTAGACATCTGCCGACGGCATTGTACCGTACGTACGCCTCTCGCACCATGAATGACACCGAACAGCGCTATGCCCAAATCGAGAAGGAGCTGCTAGCCTTGGTCTTCGCATGCTCCAAATTTAAATATTTCATCTTTGGGAACGCTTTCGCAGTTGAAACCGACCATCTACCACTTGTAACCATCCTGAACAAACCCATCCACACGGCACCTGCACGTTTGCAGTACATGATGATGCAGCTCCAGCGATTCAACTTCAGAATCGTGTACAAAAAAGGAAAGGTCATGCACGTTGCCGACACTCTCTCTCGTGCACCACGTGCATCCTGTGAACGACATCCATATGAGAGTGAATGAGCTCACTATTCTTTAGGTTGACTCCGTTCCCACGGAACGCCTGCATCGCCTGGCTGAACACACAGCCGCTGACGGCTCGCTGACGTTACAGCTGCTCTCATCCATTATCAAAAGAGGCTGGCCAGATAGACAATCCAGCACACCACTGGAGGTACAGCCGTTCTTCCTAGTCCGTGATGAGTTGGTAATACAAGACGGTGTCATCGTCAAGGGTCACAAAGTCGTGATCCCATCATCCTTACGAGACGAATACTACAAAGAGGTACACAACGGCCACCCAGGCACCGAAGCCACACTTGCCCATGCACAGAGCATGTTCTATTGGCTTGGGATGTCTAAGTACATATGTGACAGAACGGTATCCTGCCCAATGTGCAACAGCTTGGCACCTCACCAACAGAAGCAGCCTTTACTGCAACAACCTCCTTACTGCAACAACCTCCTCCTTGGACATCCGTTGCAGCGGACCTTGTCGAATGGCACGGCAAACACTACTTAGTCCTAGTCGAATCATACTCCAACTGGTTTGAACTTGACTTGCTACCCACCATCACATCCGAGATGGTTATACAAAAGCTTCAGAGACATTTTTCAGTATGCGGCGCACCAGTTCGCCTGCAAACTGACAACAGAAGACAATTCACCAGCCAAGCTTTTAAACACTTTGCCAGTCGATGGAACTTCCACCATGTCACAAGCAGCCCTGAGTACCCCCAATCCAACGGCCCCACTGAACGTGCTGTCAGGAGTGCAAAACAACTAATGGAACGTTCTCATCTTGCCAGGCCTGATGTCTACCTCGACCTCCTAAATTTGAGAAACATTTCCAGGGACGGGGTCCTGGGCTCTCCTGCTCAACGGCTGATGTCTCGTACATCACGGCCTCCACTGCCCGTTACCCAGCAACAGCTCCAGCCTCAAGTGTTTAAACCAGCGGCGGTCCAGAAGCGCATTCAGGAGAGGCACGATATTCAGAAGCACTCATACGACGTCCAGCAGACCACTAAAACCGCTGATACAAGGTCAAGTGGTCCATTTACAGACTGCTGTGGGACTTTCCCGTCTGGGGTTCGTTGAAGGCCCATCAAAGGAACCCCGTTCCTACCTTGTCAACGCTGATGGTGTCCTGTACTGGCGCAGCCATCAACATCTCCTGCTTGTGAAAGAACCTCGACCAGCTCCTACCGGCCCATATGCACCGCTTTTACCGTTTCAGCCTCCTGCGGCCCTTTTCCAGCATCTGCAGTTCCTTCTTAAACTCTCTGAGGTATTACTCCATTAACCTTCTCGTGTGGGACAGGAGGTTCAATCCCTGCTGATGGACAATGATGCCAAGATAAACTAATCTCATCTTGAGGTTGGAACCAAGGAATTGCAGACGTTGGTTAATACACAAAATGGTGGAGTGAGACAGAATTAGAGCACATTAGATTGGGGTTTAATATACTGGAAAGGATTGAAGATGGATGTGTGAACAGCAACCAGTGAGTAGGGATATATAGGTTGGGAGGCTCTGATTAGTTGCATGCCTCAGGGCTTGGTGGTGGAGCTGCAGCTATTCATGTTCTTTGTCAATCATTTAGATAAGGGGACTAAGTGTAACATTTCCAATGTTGTTCATGATACAGAGCTGGGTTGGGTGTAAATTGTAGGAATTGTGCAAAGAGGCTTCCATGGGATAAGAAGCTAAATGAATACGTGTACATATAATAGATGGAATATTATTTGAAAATAATGTCAAGTTATGGTAGTAAAAGTAAATAGAAAATGTGATTTTTCACACAGAGAGTGGTGAATCTCTGGAATTCTCTGCCACAGGAGGTAGTTGAGGCCAGTGCATTGGCTATATTTAAGAGGGAGTTAGATGTGGCGCTTGTGGCTAAAGAGATCAGGGGGTATGGAGAGAAGACAGGTACAGGATACTGAGTTGGATGATCAGCCATGATCATATTGAATGGCAGTGCAGGCTCGAAGGGCCGAATGGCCTACTCCTGCACCTATTTTCTATGTTTCTATGTTTCTATGTTTCTATGTGATGAGAATAAGAAAGGCGTTGGAATGTTAATGGACCTGTGTATCCTTGCACATAACTAAATTAAATTTGCATGACTACAACAATCAATTGGAAAGGCAAGTGATATGTTGGCCTTTATTGCAAGACGATAAGAGTAGAAGAGTAAAGGCCAAACTTAGAACCTTGAGAGGTTGACTAGAGTGCGAGTATGGTCTACCTACCCCACAATAATGTAGTTGCAATAGAGAAAGTACAGCAATGGTTCACTAGTTTAATTTTTGGGTGGGAATCTATCTTCTGTGCATGTGACAAGAAACAGTAAACCTAAAGCTAAACTTAGGGTAATGGTACACATATCAATTAAAAACTAAGCTACATTTATCAACATTTTATTCATCAGTATACATCCTCCCCCCTCCCCCCCCCCCCCATCTGTTTGTGACCAATCAACTTTCATGCAATACACTAATAACTAAAATGCATAAAATTAACACACATTAAAACATTTTGAAAATATAGTTTTAAATATTTTAGAAGTGCCAGTATGTAATTCCAGCATGTACTGTCACATAAAGAATACTGTTTATACCCTTTGTAATGACAATTTCTTAACTTTCCAATGTCCAACTTTTAATTGCCATTACAACTCGGAGATGTAGAAGTGATATAACTTACGCACTCGCTGGTAGCAAAAAGGAATCTTCCAGTCGTTATTTCTTGATTAATTGGTCCTTTATTAAAGTAGTACAAAACAAAGAAATGATTCATATTAGGTACTCCTTATTCCAATACAAATTGTAACTTTTCGTTCTTACTAATTGTTCCATCCTTGTCGTGTCATGTGACGTCGTGTGGCATCGTGTGGTAAAAACTGTTGTCTCTTCCATCCCCTGAGGCTAAACTGACCAGCCCACTCTCTGTGGCTATGCTAGCCTGTGGCTACCCTCTACATATGTAATCCCACCCACAAGCATACTAAAAAGATAAGCTGGAAGTATCTATACAAAATACTATAATATACTAACAGTAACTAACTTAAGCATAAATGATTCCTACACCCTATCACTGAAATAAAACATTTTATTCATTTAAAATATAATTATAAACAGTGGTATTCCATTTTCAAATGTTTGTTTTCCACATTCAAATGTCAGCATGCTGTTCTTTGATCGCATCCTAAAATATGGAACCATAATCTGACATTGTCAGCCTGTAACAAAGTGCATACTTTCAACCATACACTTTGCTTGGTTTTGGAAGTTCAGACACTACACATGATTTAATTCCTGTTTACACTGAACATTTTCACTGGCTGTTGTGTATCAGTTTAACCAAGACCTAAGACCCATTCTGTGCTTTATTCTCTGGAGCTACTTTGCTGCATTATTGTTGTAAGAGAAAACACAAAATTGATAGAACAGAGCCTAATACAATGCTGGAAATCTTCACTGTTTATTGGAATGTCATAGTAGGAAGGTCAGTTCTTTATAATGGAAATATAATTTACTCCTACTGTAACCATGTCATTTATAAGTGGCATTTTTACATAAAAAGTAGAGCTAATGTTAACAGATTAAAAATGCTGACATTAAGAACAAAAGGATTATGATGAAGTAATCAACATTCCTGAAATATAAAACAATGGAAAGTCTGGACAATCGTCACTTACAATGAATGTCTTAAAATCAAATGCTGATAATAAATGTATTTTCATCCTCTTCTGGTTCTGTGCATGTGAAAAGCGTATTTATAACGACAAGAAGATATAAGGTATTCATCGGTTGTCATTCTCATGCCTGAGTTACATTTGCCATTCTCTCTGGATTCTTTGTTCAGAAGCAATGACTGATTCTTATTTTGATTGGTCTTGCATATTTATCATATTGAAAATAGTCTTAGATTGTTTATACATCCAAAACTTCTATGGGACATTTTCAACTGCATTATCATTGGGGCAGTGATCTTAATACAAAAAATGAAAACCAATGCTGATGATGGAAAACTGTGTATGTTAGAAACAGCCATCAATAGACAACATTAGCATGATGAAAAAGATGTATTTAACATTACAATTTGGCAACCTGTTAAGTCATGTTCATAAATGCATGTGATAGGAGCAGAATTAGGCTATTCGGCCGAACAACTCATGGCTGATCTATCTTTCCCTCTGAACCCCATTCTCCTGCCTTCTCCCCATATCCCCTGACATTCATAATAATCAAGAATCTATCAATCTCTGCCTTAAAAATATCCATTGACTTAACCGCCACAACCTGGTGTGGCAGATTCACCACCCTCTGAATAAAGAAATCCCACCTCATCTTTCTAAAGTTATGTTCTTTTATTCTGAGTCTACGGCCTCTAGTCATGGATTCTTCCACTAGTGGAAACATCCTTTCCACATCCAATCGATCCAGGCCTTTCACCATTCGGTAAGTTTCAATGACGTGCCCCCTCATCCTTTAAACTGCAGAGAGTACATGGACAGTGCCTTCAAACGCTCATCATATATTAACCCAATCATTCCTGGGATTGTTCTCGTTAACTTCCTCTGGACTCTCTCCAATGCCAGCACACCCTGCCTCAGGCATGAGGCCCAAAATTGCTCACAATGCTCCAAATGTGGTCTGACCAGTGCCTTATACTAAACATTACATCCTTGTTTTGTCAGTGAATCAGTCAGTGACTCCATCGTTCCTCTTTTCACAGGAGCTAACTGATCTGTTTTCCATAATTTTCCATTTCTGTTATGAAATGTGTAGGAAGAAACTGTGGATGCTGGTTTAAACCGAAGATAGGCACAAAAAGCTAGAGTAACTCAGCGGGACAGGCAGCATCTCTAGAGAGAAGGAATGGGTGACATTTCGGGTCGAGACACTTCTTCAGTCCCTTCTCCAGTCTATCTGTTATAGCATTGATTATTGCAATAGTTATGAGGTTAAAAGTTAATTCTCCACCTGATTTTCTATCCTTCACTCAAATACTATTTTTCAGTGCTTTTTCATTGAGCAGTCAGAGACACAAGGCTATTCCCTTCTGATCATCAACAGCTATCATTGCCAAAATCCTCACTACTAGCTTTTTTTCCACACAAAATAGAAATCATCACTTTTTCCCCCTCAAATTTAAGGATATCTATATAATTGACCACTTCCTGTCTGCGTTATTTATTGATTTTAGAAAAAAACGCTACCCTGTATCGTTGTGACTTTTGGCCATCTTACTCACAGTCCTCCTCCGCTGAGCCAGCCCCGAGGATTTTTCCCATCGATGAAAAATTAAAAAAGTTAAGAGTGATTAAAAAACCTTGAGATCGGCTGATTGCTCCTCTCGCCTGTCAATCACCGCGATGAAAGTGACGCCCCTTGCGGGGGGGGGGGGGGAGGCAGGACTATAAAACCCCGGATGCCTGGACGTGAGTCAGTCACTCTGCAAGATCGCGAGGGAGAGGCCACAACTGTCATTTTAAGCTGTGAATCAACTGAACTGCGAGTCTGCAATGAACTTGTAATAAATGATTTGTTAGCCCTTAATGACAATGCCATGAGTTGTTTGGCCTGCTGCCCTGCCTGTGCTTGAAAGTGCAATGCTTAATTGGAAATGAAATGAAATGACAATGCCATGAGTTGTTTGGCCTGCTGCCCTTCTTGTGCTTGAAACTGCAATGCTTTATTAGGTCCAACTGTGTTTAGAAGGAATAAATGCTTTATTAGGTCCGACTGTCTTTGGAAGGAATAAATGCTTTATTAGGTGCAACTGTGTTTAGTCCAAACATCCCGCTCATTTTGTGACTTCCGCTTACTGGACAGGTCACGCTGATTGCGTAATTTCCAGTGAGAGCAGAGGTCACGCTGATTGCGTAATTTCCAGTGAGTGCAGAGGTCGCGCTAATTGCGTAATTTTCGGTAAGTGCAGAGATCACGCTGATTGCGGAAGTGATGCTGACTGCGGAAGCCCCACAGTGGAGAGGCCGCGCTCAGCCATGTGAGTAGATTCAAGAAGGTTTCCTGTCATATTTATGGTGTGTGACTCAGTGTGTGTGTGTGTGTGTGAGTGTAAGTGTGTGTGTGTGTGTGAGTGTGTATGTGAGTGTGTGAGTGTGTGTGTGAGTGTATGTGTGTATGTGAGACTGCGTGTGTGTGAGCCTCTGTGTGTGTGTGTGTGTGTGTGTGTCTGTGTGTGTGTATGTCTGTGTGTGAGTCTGTGTGTGTGAGTGTGAGTGTGTGTGTGTGAGTATATATATGTGTGTGAGTGTATGTGTGTGTGTGAGTGTGTGTGTGTGTGTGAGTGTGTGTGTGAGTGTGTGTGAGTCTGTGTGAGTGTGTGAGTGTATGTGCGAGTGTGTGTGTGTGAGTGTGTGAGTGTGTTTGGTGAGAGTGAGTGTATGAGTATGTGTGTGTATGTGTGAGTGTATGTGTGTGTGTGTGAGTGTATTTTGTTGCGGGAGCTCCAGAAAAACAGGTCACCAATCTGTGACCTGCGAGCTCCCGACAATGTCGTCCACTGGGCCCGCGGCCGAGCCTCCGAAGTCGGGCCGCCGCCGCCGGTACGCCGCCACAGCCTCGAAGTCGGGCCGCCGCCGGCGCCGGAATGACGGAATGCCGCCACAGCTCCGAAGTCGGGTCGCTGCCGTCGCCAGAACACCAGAACGCCGCCACAGCCCCGAGGCCGCCAGCTCCACCATTAGGCCTCAGCGCAGGAGGAGACAGCGGATACGACAAGAAAAAGTTGCATCCCCCGAAGGTAGAGACCAAAAACATGTTTCTCCCACCCCCCCCCCCCCCCCCCACACACATACACAACCTAATAAACTAAAATTAACTAAAACAGGACAAAAGAAAACAACAACAAACAGAAAAAAACAGACGGACTCCAGGCGAGTCGCAGCTGCTAAGGCAGCGTGCCACCTCCGGTTCCAGAATCAATCAAAATCCTCATCCCAATATACCTTATGATGGAAAGTCTTGACTGCCCCAATATAATCCTTGAGGCAGTCAAGCAAAATGAACATTGTTTGAACAAGAGGATACATTTACAGATTCCAAAGGTTCTGCACAGTTATAAAAGCAGACAGCTGACATATGTGAGCAAATTTGTCAGATTTCAAAAAGATTAAGACCACTTTTTAAGTAAAACTGCTGCTAATGCATGGATGGAGACAGATAGTTAAATGACCAACATGATACATGCAGCAGGATTAATTTATATAGAATTCTTATTTGCCACAAAAAAAAATCACTACCCTTATATTGAGAACTGGCTGATTATAAACCATTATAAACCAACAGGTTGATGAAACAAAAAATAGCTGCAAATCCAAGTTCAATCAGTAAATATTCAGTTGAACTTGAAAATTTGAGTTGATATTGATTCAAAGAGTCTCAAAAGGTGCACTAGTATGAAAAGAATGAACACTTTGCAATTTGGTATCTAATCAGAAAATAACTTCTGGCTTCCAGAAATATATATTTTTAATATTCACTGTCGAAGCACAAAATTGTTTGTGTGTAGATTTTTTAATTTAATATTTTTTTCTTGTTTTGTGTGCATCACTTGCTAGGCCATAATTATTGAACAGTCATAACTACCCCGAACTGAGTGAATTACTTGTAGGTCATTTCAGGATCAGCCACATCGATGATCTGGAGTCACCTATAGATCTGAAAGTATGGATATCAGTTTTGTTTTCTCCTGAGAGACATTAGTAAACCAACTGGTTGTTTAACACATACCTGGCATGTTTGTGATTTAGATTCAGATTTAGATTCAGATTATTTTATTGTCATATACACTACGGTACAATGACTTTCCTTGTTTGCATGAATTTATAGAGTAAATAATTAATACAAAATTATATCAATAAATACAATGATAAAGGTAAAAAGGCAGAATGTACAAATAAAAGAATACTGAAGTGCAATAAAGGAATAATCGCATAAGGTTATTTCAAAGAGTATTTGGCTGCATCTCTGGGAAGTAGATGCAAAAGAGGTGTTAAACCTGGATATCTCACCCAAACCTCGTTTTGGTTATCTGCTGTCCACAGTAACTAAGCAATGCTTTAAGGGAAATCAAAGTGCAGATTAGCAAGTCTGCCTGCCAGGATATTGAAGAAAGACACAAAATGCTGGACTAATTCAATGGGTCAGGCAGCATCTCTGGGGAGAAAAGGATGGGTGATGTTTTGGGTTATTACACTTGTTCAGTCTTCAGGATTGCTTGTGTATACTATTCTTATAACAAATGTAAAGCACTTTGTTCAACGAGAGTTGTTTTTTTAAATGTGCTATATAAATAAATGTGACTTGACTTGACTTGACTTGACAGAATGGTCTCGACCCAAAATGTCACCTGTCCATATACTCCAGAGCTGCTGCCTAACCTGCTGAGTTATTCCAACACCCTGTGTCCTTGGTACCTTGTGCCTGATTGAAGAGGGGAGAAGAAGGGTGACGAGAGAAAAAGATTCTTGATTATGTCAGCTGCTTTCCTGAGGCAGTGCAAATTGTAAATGCTGTTGATGGGGGGAAGGCTGGTCTGTGAGATGGACTGGACTATATCATAACTCATAGCAATTTCTTGCAGACTTGGTCAGAGCTGTTGCCAAACCAAGCTGTGATTCATACCAATGGGACACTTTCTATGGTGCATCTGTAAAAAAAAATGGTAAGAGTTTTTAGAGACATGCCGAACTTCTGAGGAAATAGAGGCGTTGGTGTGCCTGAATGTGGTTAGTCCAGGACAAATTGTTGGTGACAATTCATTTTAGGAACTTCAAACTCTCAACCATCTCCTAATAACCTAAGTTTATTTTTTCTGGCTGAAAATCTTAATCTGACAGTGAAATGGAGATGGCACCGGTCAGTAGAAATGGTTTAACATGTTGACCACAGACCAAATGGTTAGGATTCCAGGTTTCCTCTCAATGTCCCCGAGTCGAGGAACTGTGTTGCCTTCAAATGTTTTCAAATTACCCATACAAGATCTGTGCAACTCATAAGTACCTGGAAACCATATTGCAAATATGTAGCAAATGTTCATACGTGGATTGTCCATCCACTCCTGAACATGGGATACTGCAAAAGTTTGAAAAATATCACTTAAACCCATGGGCGGCACAGTGGGGCAGTGGTAAAGTTGCTTCCTTCCAGCACCAGAGGCCCAGGTTCGATCCTGACTGTGGGTGCTCTCTGAATGGAGTTTGTACTTTCTCCCCGTGACCACGTGGGTTTTCTCCAAGTGTTCCCATTTCCTCCCACACTCAAAAGATGTACAAATTTGTAGGTTAATTGGCTTCGGTAAAAATTGTCCCGAGTGTGTTGGATAGGGCTAGTGTACGGGGATTGCTGGTCGGCAGGGTTGGTGGGCCAAAGGCCCTGTTTCCGCGCTGTCTCACTTAACTAAACTGGATTGCAACCTTATTTGGTCGGGGAGCTTGTGTGTCTCAGTGACCCCTAGAGCTATGTCAGTGGGAGATTTGTCTCCTGTTAGGGTCTCCCATGCTGGAATTAGGTCGAATTAGGTCGAAGGTTAGAGGCGAGATGAACAGCGATCCACTGGTCCTCCAGGTTGGTGGTTGAGCACAGGGCTAACCGCAACAGTTACGGAAACAGCAACTGAAAGAATCAACACTACTGAGAGGAAGAACTTCGTTGCTGCCCTACATGCCAGGAGGCATAATAGGCAGTAAGTATGTAAGTAAGTAAGTAAGTCACTTAACTAAACTAAACTAATGTAGACAAAAAATGTTGGAAAAACTCAGCGGGTGGAGCAGCGATCTATGGAGAAAAGGAGTAGGCGATGTTTCGGGTCGAGACCCTTCTTCAGACTAATGTCGGAGGAGGCGGGGAGGGGGGAAGAAAGGAAGAGACGGAGACAGTAGGCTTTGTGGTAGAGCCGGGAAGGGGGAGGGGAAGGAGGGAGAAAGCAAGGACTACCTGAAATTAGGGAAGTCGATGTTCATACCACTGGGGTGTAAACTGCCCAAATGAAATATGAGGTGCTGTTCCTCCAATTTACGCTGGGCCACACTCTGGCAATGGAGGAGGCTCAGGACAGAAAGGTCAGATTCAGAATGGGAGGGGGAGTTGAAGTGCTGGGCAACCGGGAGATCAGGTTGGTTAGTATGGACTGAGCGGTGGTATTCGGTGAAGCGGTCGCCGAGCCTACGCTTGGTCTCGCCGATGTAGAGAAGGTGACACCTATGACAGCAAATGCAGTAGATGAGGTTGGAGGAGGTGCAGGTGAACCTCTGTCACACCTGGAAAGACTGTTTGGGTCCTTGGATTGAGTCGGTGGGGGGGGGGGGGAGGTAAAGCGACAGGTGTACCATTTCCTGCGGTTGCAAGGGAAAGTACCAGGGGTGGGGGTGGTCTGGGTGCCAAGGGACGAATTGACCAGGGAATTATGGAGGGAACGGTCTCTATGGAGGTGTCACATTCTCTATATAAATGATAGTGAATTAGGTCAATTTCTTGTGTTGCTTGTGCTAAAATTTTGAGTTCCTTCAGTCTGCACAATCATTACTACATTATAACCATATAACCATATAACAATTACAGCACGGAAACAGGCCATCTCGGCCCTTCTAGTCCATGCCGAACACGTATTCTCCCCTAGTCCCATCTACCTGCACTCAGACCATAACCCTCCATTCCATTCCCGTCCATATAACTATCCAATTTATTTTTAAATTATAAAATCGAACCTGCCTCCACCACCTCCACTGGAAGCTCATTCCACACAGCTGCCACTCTCTGAGTAAAGAAGTTCCCCCTCATGTTGGCCCTAAACTTCTGTCCCTTAATTCTCAAGTCATGTCCTCTTGTTTGAATCTTCCCTACTCTCAGCGGGCAAAGCTTATCCACGTCAACTCTGTCTATCCCTCTCATCATTTTAAAGACCTCTATCAAGTCCCCCCTTAACCTTCTGCGCTCCAAAGAATAAAGACCTAACTTGTTCAACCTTTCTCTGTAACTTAGTTGCTGAAACCCAGGCAACATTCTAGTAAATCTCCTCTGTACTCTCTCTATTTTGTTGACATCCTCCCTATAATTAGGCGACCAAAATTGTACACCATACTCCAGAATTGGCCTCACCAATGCCTTGTACAATTTTAACATTACATCCCAACTTCTATACTCAATGCTCTGATTTATAAAGGCCAGCACACCAAAAGCTTTCTTTACCACCCTATCTACATGAGATTCCACCTTCAGGGAACTGTGCACAGTTATTCCCAGATCCCTCTGTTCAACTGCATTCCTCAATTCGCTACCATTTATTTCCAGCGAATTGCCTTTCATCAACATCAACTGTTTAAAAAAAACTTTCGCTCAATTCACTAAATTATTGTCTCATCAGTTCTCCGTGAGAACTTCCTGTGGCTTGTCATCATTTTATTTCAATTTTGCTTGGGTAGCTTACAGCCAATGGTATGAACATAGAATTTTTGAATTTTAGGTAACCCACACTTTCTCCTGCCACACACACACTCATCTGTCCAATCACTTTTCTTTCCCCCTTTGTTCACCCCAGCTCATCCACTCCCCTCATCTTGTTCCATCCACCTGTCATAGAAACATAGAGATTAGGTGCAGGAGTAGGCCATTCAGCCCTTTGGCCCTTCGAGCCAGCACCGCCATTCAATATGATCATTCAAGATTCAAGATTCAAGAGAGTTTATTGTCATGTGTCCCAGATAGGACAATGAAATTCTTGCTTTGCTTCAGCACAACAGAATATAATAGGCATGAATACAGAACAGATCAGTGTGTCCATATACCATTATATAAATATATACACACATGAATAAATATAACAGATAAAGCGCAAATAAACAGATAATGGGCTATTAATGTTCAGAGTTTTGTTTGACGAGTTTAATAGCCTGATGGCTGTGGGGAAGTAGCTATTCCTAAACCTGGACATTGCAGTCTTCAGGCTCTACCTGAAGGTAGCGGAGAGATGAGTGTGTGGCCAGGATGGTGTGGGTCCTTGATGATGCTGCCAGCCTTTTTGAGGCAGCGACTGCGATAAATCCCCTCGATGGAAGGGAGGTGAGAGCCGATGATGGACTGGGCAATTACTACTTTTTGTAATCTTTTCCGCTCCTGGGCACTCAAGTTGCTGAACCAAGGCACGATGCAACCAGTCAGCATGCTCTCTACTGCGCACCTGTAGAAGTTAGAGAGAGTCCTCCTTGACATACCGACTCTCCGTAATCTTCTCAGGAAGTAGAGGTGCTGATGTACACCAGGGGGCTGAGCACGCAGCCTTGAGGTGCTCCCGTGCTGATTGTTATCGAGGCTGACACTTTTCCACCAATTCGAACAGTCTGTGGTCTGTGAATGAGGAAGTCGAGGATCCAGTTGCAGAGGGATGCGCCAGATACCCAGTTCTGCAAGTTTGGTAACCAGCTTGGAGGGGATGATTGTATTAAATGCCGAGCTGCAATCAATGAATAACAGCCTGACATATGAGTTTTTGTTGTCCAAGTGGTCCAGAGCGGAGTGAAGAGCCAGCGAGATCGCATCCGCCATTGATCTGTTGTGGTGGTAGGCGAACTGCAGTGGATCCAGGTTTTTGTCGAGGTAGGAGTTGATTTGTGCCATGATCAACCTCTCAAAGCACTTCATCACCAATGACGTGAGTGCCACTGGTCGATAGTCATTGAGGTACATCACCTTGCTCTTCTTGGGCACTGGTATAATCGATGCCCTATTAAATCATGGCTGATCATCCAAAATTAGTACCCCTTTTCTGCTTTTTTCCCATATCCTTTGATTCCATAAGCCCTAAGAACTAAACCTAACTCTCTCTTGAAAACATCCTGTGAATTGGCCTCCACTGCCTTCTGTGGCAGAGAATTCCACAGATTCACAACTCTCTTGTCATCTCTTCTCAATCTGTTACCACCCATCATCTAGCAAACTCTGCCCCACCTATTCCTCCACTTGGTTCAATTTGCCCATCAAAACCACCCTTACCTGATTCCATCTGCTTATCATCTCCTCCAAATCAATCTCTGTCCACCCCCCCCCCCCCCCCCTTTCACTCACCCACTCCCACCACAATGCCAAACTGCTTCACAAGGGCAATATTTACTCTTCCCTCTCAGTCTTGATGCAGGGTCTCAACCTGAAATGTCAGATTACACCCTTCACCTCCACTGATACTGATTGACTTGTTACTTTCTTTCAGCATTCATTTTTTGCTTTGTTTTTGGTTAAATCAACTGCCTTTGTATTAGCATTATGCAGAAATCATTAAACTTGATAAAGCCTTATGGCAGCAGGACTTGACACCAATTTTTTGATAAACAACCCATTGCATGGAAGACCACACTGGGAAAATTGTCTTCTTAGATCAATGGTTCTGCTTTTATTTCACTGATCAGGTGAATGCTCTCTTTTGCGAATGACCTCAAACAATCTATGTTGTGATCCCCAATCATTTTGACAATGTAGCTACTGTAAGTATCTTTTATTCTCTTTCAGCCACAACTCTCACATTTCATCTATTGCATATTAAACCAGTCACAGGATTGCTACCTCTTGTAAGTTTCTGACAAGTGTCTTTGTTTTCAACTCAAAGTCATCTAAATTCTTCGTGTTCTTTTCTCACAATTCCCTGCTGTGACAAATTTGTGACTCTACAATCTACACAATCAATGTTCCTACTGTTCTTACTTACAATTCTCAAATCTTCCTGCTGCCTTCAATCTAGAAGCTTTCTTAAAACATAAACTTGACACCATAACTATCATATCTTGGTCTCCCATAATGGCATTTTCTGACATTGTTCAGATCTATATATTGCCTTGTATATTATTTTTTTCACCTTTTAGTTCATTTCTGCCCTTCCAAAATATTTTTTCATTCTAAGTGACAAAGAAACCTAGACAAACTCAGTGGGACAGGCATTCCCACCTGTGGAGGGAATGGGCAATCAATATTTTGTGTCAAGCCCCTTATTCAGACTGATGGAGTGGAGGGGAGAAAGACATGAGGGGGAGAGGTGGAGAAAGAAATGGCAAGTGATAGGTGGATCCAAATAAGGAGAGATTGATAGTCTTCTGTGTCTCCAATAATTTGGTTCCTCTGTGAGGCTGGAAAAATGTTCTTCTTCCCCAACATTGTTAAATGTATATCCATTCTATATTTTCCAATAACATTCATTTCATGGACTCTCTATATTTGCACATATCTCACCTTTTTTTTTAATAATCATTGCATTTTGTCTTAGAAATGGGGTAAAGACTTGAAATATCAGCAGACAATCTAAGTTTCAGAGAAATGACCTGAATAATGACATAACTAAAATACTAATTTAAAAGTTTCTATACACTCTCCAAACTTTCTATTAATTTCTTGTGCTGTTATAACAGCTACTTTTAGGCAACTCAGTTGCTTGGCCTTCTACAAATGACTATGAGAGTGATTGAAGGAGAAGTAACATGTGTCTGAGTGTAACTGGATGCACAGTCATGGTCCATGTTATATCTTCCTTTGCCCAGGTGTGCTGTCACGTGAGATGTCCTCAACATAGAATAAATAATGTAAATCAGTACAGATTTAGTTCTAAACTAAAGACCTCCCTTTTCTGTGTTGCTCAGTCTGCAGTGGGTTATGAGGACTGAGTCATCAAGCACACACAAAGATAAATACAAACATGTTGGAAATACTCAGCAAAGGCAACATCTGTGAAGAGAGAAACAGAGTTGGCACTTCAGGCTGGAGATCCTTCATCAGAATACAAAAGTGATTTTGATGGCTACATTTTTTGCATAGTTTTAAAAAGTAATTGTTTCCCTATCACAGGAGTCATCTCCTTATTGAATGGGATATTATGCTGAAATTGTCATTTTATCTTTGAGTTGCCATGTCCCAGTATAACAATAAAATGTGGTTTTATAAAATAATGTGATTTTATCTGAGGAAAGTAATTGGATTCCTTTCACAAAAAAGGATATTTATCCAGTAAGGCTCAAAAGCATATCAGGGTTTGAAAAAATGAAAAAATGAAAATGAAAAAATGATATTTATAAGAACATAAGAAGTAACAGTATTCTGGAAAGTGAGATCACATGGGATCCAGAGTGAGATGGCCAATTGGATAAAACATTAGCTGAGTGGAAGGAATCAGTGACTCAGTTTAGATTTTTTTTCAGTTTATGTTTTAGAGATAAAGCATGGAAATGGGCTTTTCGGCCCACCTGGTCCACTCTGATCAGTGATCCCCGCACATTAACACTACCCTACACACACTAGGGACAATTTTACACATACACCAAGCCAATTTAACTACATACCTGCACGTCTTTGGAGTGTGGGAGGAAACCGAAGATCACGGAGAAAATCCAAGCAGTCACGGGGAGAACTTACAAACTCCATAAAGACAGCACCCATAGTCGGGATCGAACCTGGGTCACTCACTCACGCCCAGGAACCCGCCCACTGCACCACCATGCTGCCCAGTAGTGGTGGGTAGTTTCTCAGACTGGAGGCTTCTGATCAATGTGGTGCAGGGATTAATGTTCAATCCACTATCCTTTTTCTTGAATATTATCGATTAGGATGAGAATGTAGATGGCAGTGTGGTGGACAATGAAGAAGGTTGTCTACAGTTACAACATCATCTGGATCAACTGAGAAAGATGGCAAAAGAATAGCAGATGGAAGTGAAGTGATGCATTATCGGAAGATAACCTGGGCAAGAATTACACAGTGAATGATAGAACACTGGGGAGTATTATAAAACAGAGAGATTAGGGGATACAAGTTCATATTTCCCTGAAAGTAGTGACAGATGAACAAAAGGTGGTGATGAAGCCATATGGCATGCTTCCTTACATTGGACAGGGCATCGAATACAAGAGTTGGGACATCATGTTACAGCCAGACATCATGTTCCTGTCAGCCTACTATAGGAAAGATATAATTAAGCTAGAAAGCGTGGTGGAAAGATTCGTAATGATGTTGCCAAACTGCAGACCTTGAGCTAAAGAAGAGATTGGATGGGCTGGGACTGTTTACCCTGGATTCAAGGAGGCTGAGGAGTGACTTTACAGAGGTTGGTAAAAACATAAATGGTACATGATTAAGTGGGACCCGTTGGGTCCCAGGTTCACACGGGAGGGCTGGTCCTCCAATGCAATATTCCAGTCTCCACCAATTACAATATTGGTGGCAAGTGGGGGGGGGGGGGGGGGGGGGGGGGGGGGGGGGGGGGGGGCTTTCTGGAGCATTAGCATGGGTGTTGTGGGTCAAGTCAAGTCAAGCACAGTGAGTGCAGGGCCAACAATTCATTTCAATCCATTTCAAGTCAAGTCAAGTCAAACCACTTCAAGTCAAGTCAATCCACATCAAGTCAAGTCAATCCACGTCAAGTCAAGTCAATCCACTTCAAGTCAAGTCAATCTATTTCAAGTCAAGTCAGGTCAATCCATTTCAAGTCAAGTCAAGTCAATCCATTTCAAGTCAATCTACTTTGTCAAGTCATCAATCAACTTCAAGTCAAGTCAATCCACTTCAAGTCAAGTCAATCCATTTCAAGTCAAGTCAGGTCAATCCATTTCAAGTCAAATCTAGTCAAGTCAATCCATTTCAATTCAAGTCAACCCATTTCAAGGGCAGGCCAAACAACTCATTGCATTGTCATTTAATTTCCAATTTAGCATTGCAGTTTCAAGCACATACAGGGCAGGCCAAACAACTCATTACATTAACACTTAATTTCCAATTTTGCATTGCAGTTTCAAGCACAGACAGGGCAGGCCAAACAACTCATTGCATTGTCACTTCATTTCCTATTTTGCATTGCAGTTTCAAGCACAGGCAGGGCAGGCCAAACAACTCATTGCATTGTCTTTAAGGGCTAACAAATCATTTATTGCAAGTACATTGCAGACTCACAGTTCAGTTGATTCACAGCTTAGAATCACAGTTGTGGACTCTCCCTCGCAATCTTCCAGAGTGACTGACTCACATCCAGGCATCCGGGGTTTTATAGTCCTGCCCCCCCCCCCCCCCAGAAAGGGCATTACCTTCATCATGGTGATTGACAGACGAGAGGACCAATCAGCTGATATCAAGATTGTTTAAACATTCGTAACTTTTTTTTTCATCGATCTGAAAAATCCTCGGGGCTGCCTCAGCGGAGGAGGACTGTGAGTAAGACGGCCAAAAATCATAGCGACATATGGTAGCCCTTTTTTTAAATTAATATGCAGTGAAGCCAGGAAGTGGTCAAGGTGAGACTTTTAGTTATATATAGGTAGATAAGAGAGATTGTGAAAGTATTTTTCCTAGGGTAGGAGAGTCTAAAACTAAAGGTCATATGATTAAGACAGGAGGGGGAAAATTTTAAGAAGACCTGTGGAGCAATTTGTCACACAGAGGGTGGAGGGTATATGGATGAACTGCCAGAGGAAGTGGTAGAGAAAGGTTCATTGCAATGTATTCAAAACAATATTTGGACAGGTAGATGGATAGAAAAGGTTTAGAGGAATGAGGGCCAAATGCAAGCAAACTGGACCAGCTCAGGAAAGCACCTTGGTCAGCATGGATGAGTTGGGCAAAAAGCCTTTTTCCCTGCCGTACAACTCTATGACTCTAGGTTACAGGGATACTGAATCATAAGACCATTAGAGATAGGAGCAGAATTAGGCCATTCGGCCCATCATCTATTCCCCCATTCAATCATGGCTGATCTATCTCTCACATCTAACCCCATTTTCCTGCCTTCTCCCCATAACCTCTGAAACCTGCACAAATGAAGAATCTATCTATATCTGCATTAAATATATCCACTGACTTGATCCAACCAACCAGTAATACACGATCATCAGAAACAAGGAACCGCAGATGCTGGTTTACAAAAAAGGATACAAAGGGCTGGAGTAATTCAACAAGACAGATAGCATCCCTGGAGAACAAGAGTAGGTAATGTTTCAGGTCAGGACTCTTCTTCACACTGAATGTAGGTGTGGAGGGAAAGTTGGAAGAAAGGAGGGGCAGGACAAAGCAAGGCAGGTAATAGAAGAACACAGGTGAAAGAGGGGTTTGTTAGGCAGATGGTTGTACAAAGGCATGAGATGACAAAACAGAAGGTGTGAAGCAAAAGGATTGAAGAGTTGCAAATTGTGGTTGCGAAACATGTCTGAGTCCAAGTGCGGGATTGGATTGGTAGGGTTTGGTGTGGGCCTCCTCTTCACCTTCTTGCCTGATTCCCATAATCCTTGACTCCATTTTCATTGAGAATTCTATCTCATTCAGCTTTTAATAATCTAGTCCCAACTTGCAAATTAATGGAGAATTTCAAATACTCGTGAACTTCGGGGAGGTCAAATTCTTCCTCATTTTCTTCTTAAATTGGTGACCCCCCTCATGCTAAAACCATACCCTTTAGTCTTAAATTAGCCTTGAGGTGAGATATCCTTGCAGACTCCAAACTGTTAAGCCCCATCTGAATCTTATGTTTCAACAAGAAAACTTTTCATTTTTTGAAACTCCACAATTCTGCTTATTTGATCCTCATAAAAAAAACTACACCCCACCTCATATTGTAACATTTTTTTTCTGTGGAGAATAATTAATAAAATCTTCCAAACCTTATGTGAGAGATGATTGAAAATAGCAATATCATAACCATGTCCAACTAAGTTATATATAAAGAACAGTTTGTACTCAATGCATTGAAATTGCTTCTGTTCTTATGCTCTTCTGCTGAGAGCATCTGTAGGTAATAGGGTAATATATCTATTCTCAGACTTCAGCCGTAACCAATCCAACTTGAATAAAACTAATCAAAGCTCATAGAGCAACACAAGCCAGACTCACTTAGAGGTTTATTAAGATTGAGCAAGCATCAAAAGAAAGCATGCAAATATAAGGATAGCATATAACATAGTGTGCTCTAATATGATCACTATATTCTAAGGATGCTGAGGATATGACCACACATCCCATATGCCAGCTACACTCAGAGTAGTGGATTGTCCAGCATTAGAATAACACTTCTCAGATGAATCAATGTATGTTGTCCTCCAGAGTCTACTTGTGACCCGGTGCCCTTTCCAAAATGAGAGCTTCAATAATATCCTTAAAGCGTTGGGGGATAAAAATCCATCTCACTGGGGAGATGTATTGACTCTTGACTCTTGACTTTAATATTTCCCTTAGGCAGCATAATCCTACCTTAAAGATGATTAAATTCAGCTTTCTATTTTCCTTAGAGCTTCAAATGTATAGTATATACTGGTAAGTAGATAAGAAACCAATCCGTTTTTTCTAAGAATTTCAGCTAGGTAATTTAAAATTATCACTTCCAATAGACGCAGGGAATTATTTGTAAATTTCTAGTGTAAGGCATTAAGATTTTAGGTGTATGTAATTATTTCTTCCATTATCTCTTGATAGCCGAGACAACTCTCATTAATAAACCAAGGTTAGGTTACTTTCCGGCTCCACGAATTGAAATTACAGAGCAAAATTGGAAGTAAATGTCATGAATGTGTACAAAATTCTTCAATCTGTCCTCTGAACAAAGGTACTGAGCAGTTTGAAGTAATGGGTTTAAAATAATTGCTTCCTTAAGAATACACCAGAAAATCAAGAGTACTATTGAAAGGTGTTGTAGTGCCAGGGTTCATTTGGCCCATCATGTCTTTGCCAGCTGAATGAAGGTATCCCATGTTACCTCACTTTTCACTCCAAAAAATAAAACATTAACTGGTTTACTTTTCCACTGGCTGGCTGAATTCTGCTATCATTTCTGCTTTTGTTGCAGATTCCAGAATCTGCTGTTTTATTTGTTTCTCACTTTTCACTCATTGGTCCATAGCTTTGTTGCTACTTCAGATGCATATCCAGACACTTTTCAAATGCGCTGGAAGTTTTTGCTTGTTTCATCTTTCACAGAGCGATCTCTCTGTTCCTCATTTCATACCCACACTCAACCCTCATCAGCATGACCATCAGTCTCAAGATGAAAAAAATAAGTTTTTCCTATGCACTCAACCTGGACCCCTTAAACTTTTAATAATTTTTCACTCAGCCTCTCTTCCAAATAATTCATCCCTATAGTTAGAATTTTACTATGCTATGATACTTCCCTTGTGCTATTCCTACAGTGTGGCGGACAGAAGAGTGTGAACTGCACTAACTCTAGCTTCACTACTTACAAAGAATTCCATCACCTTACTATATTTATCTCAGCAAAATTCACCAACAACCATAAATATAACATATGTATTTAATGTGAGACAGGCAGTACAAACAGTGCATTGAAAACGTTTCTTTGAGTGATAGAAGCACCTTGTCAGCAATTTTGCTGTGGAAGGATCTACAGCCAAATCATTCTATGTATTTAATAAGCTGCTCATGAGGTAGTAGAGGCAGGTGCTACTGTACTGTTTAGAAAACATTTAGACATGTAAATGGACAGGACAGGTTTAGAGGGGAATGGGCAAAACACAGGCAGGTGGTACGAGTCTAAATGGAACATGTTGGTCAGTGAGGACCTATTTTCATGCTGTATGACTATGATTCTCTACGACTATTTATTTGATGTACATATAATTATGCCAGTTTCAGACTTCTTATTGACGATAACCATTAATTAGCTTTCATGCGGTGCAAATGTTTCTTGTGACTTAACCATCAATCCTTGATTGTTGTCCAGATATTGGTGCATATGAGCATAGATTATCTAATGTTCTGTGTTGTAGTAAATGCAACTGGATATGTGTAATTATTTCATATGGAATACACTAATCACCAAATTAGACCTGGCTTCATCAGCAAGGAATCAGTCTAAGTAATCACTTCAGTAATCAATGGTCCTGAAGTGGAGATGGTCTAGAGCTTCAAGGTCCTAGGTATTTTGACACGGTCTAACCATATTGACGATGTGGCCAAAAAAGGAAAACACCGACACTTCTGCCCAATCCATCACAAAATTGGCTT
Source organism: Amblyraja radiata (assembly GCF_010909765.2). Lineage (NCBI taxonomy): Eukaryota > Metazoa > Chordata > Chondrichthyes > Rajiformes > Rajidae > Amblyraja > Amblyraja radiata. The sequence goes on along the minus strand of NC_045959.1, from coordinate 89,451,810 downwards.
CCTACATATCGACCATCTATGCTTCACACGGCTACAGAAAGAAGCCAAAATAATCGGGGATAACTCACACCCCAGTCATTCTCTCTTCTCCCTTCTCCCATCAGGCAGAAGATACAATAGCTTGAAAATACATGCTACTATGTTGAAGATCAACTTTTCCCTTGCTATTATCAGACTCTTGAACAGACCTCTCATAAGCTGAGGATGAACTCTTGACATTGCACTTGTTTTATCAGTACTTTCGCTGTAGCAGTAATGTGAGATTCTGCACTCCTTTCTTCTCTTTCCCTGTTGTACTCGTATGATGTGAATTGTCTGGATAGCATGCAAAATAAAGTTTTTCACGTTATCTTGGTACATTTGACAATAAAAAAACAATATGAATAGCAGTAATCTCAGATAGTGTTCTGCACTATTTTACCTGATCAAGCTGAAGTTGAATAAAGGTAAAGGACCCTTAAGTTTAAAACTTTTAAAATACTCTACATCTGCTGTACTCATATTGTGATCTTCACAATGAGCAAACTCAACTCTATTGGGCCAACTTTATGTGCCACCATGTGACAGAAGAGAGCTAATGGCAATTTGAAAACAGCCTTGAGCTACCTATCAATCGAAACTCCCATTACGTTGGTGGAGCGAAGGAAGTTGACTGCACTGGAAATATTTAAAAAAAACAGAATCCAACAACATGAGTATCTGCAAATCTCTATCGTATTTTGGGGGGCATGTGTGTTGACAGTGGGTGTGCATTGTCAATGGCCTATTCATTACCAAACTAAAATTAATCATTCATGTGGGCGCGCTAATTATTCTACATCAAGTAAATGAGTATTTGTGCACCTCTTGGATAGGACTTGAAACTAAAGAATGTGCACCACTATTCTCAAGCTGTTTCTGAACAAACAAGGGGATTGGGGGTCTCAAGGCTCATGGGAGCCCAATGTATGTGTAAAGATTCAGTACCTTCTGTACAAAGCCCGAGGACTCCATTAAATCCAGTGCCAGAAGCAGTTGAAAAACAAAAGGACAACCAAGAAGTTTAGAACTTCTCAATCTGAGGAGGAATTCTGGATTTGGTAGATATGGTAGGACCTTAGTTTTGTTTTAGTTTTAGTGAGACAGCATGGAAACAGGCCCTTTGTCTCAAGGAATCCGCGCCAACTAGTGATATCCATACGCTAGTGCTGTCCTACACGGTAGGTACAATTTACAAAATCTAATTAATCTGCAAATCTGCATGTCTTTGGAATGTGGGAAGCAACCGGAGCGCAGTTTTATGATTAGACAGCCGGATCAAACCCGTATTTCTGGCACTGTAAGGCAGCAACTCCACCGCTGCATTACTATGCTGCTCTGCATGAGGAAATGTCAATAGTTTGACAGGGAATGCCAGCATTTCGCAGCAGGAACTGGTCCCATGATCCATTACTCTCTGGTACAGATGTTATTAAAATTCCAAGCTGTATTTTAATTTAATGAGGGATGAATGTACTCTTTTAAAAACTAATCATATATAGTTAATTGAAAAGAATTAAGTAGAATTTCTATAGTGCTTCTCATGATCTGCCGTCACAAAGCACTTCACAGCCAATTACATATTTTATCAACTGCAGTCACTGTAATAATGCATTAAAATTGCCACAGCGAGGCCCCAGAAACAGCGATGTAATAATGACATGGTAACTCGTCTTTTAAAAGTGAAGGGGTAAAATTGGTATGGGGATCATGGACAACTCCCTTTCTCTTCTGTGAAATATTGACAAGATGCCTTTTTATGATTATTGTGAAGGTGGATGGATAAATTAACTTGTCATGTACGTTAAAATCTCCTTCTTTAGAATTTAGTCTGTTATCTCATTGACAAGAACATAAATGTCTCTTAAGTTTATGTGCTTAAAAAAATACACATCTCTTTTATCCTGCAGCATATTTGCAATAACTTTTGTTTCTTTATTTGCTGTTGCTTGTTATATTTTCTCTCAAGGGCATCATAGATTCCTGTAATCATATCAGCCCACAGTATTCCATTCAAGGGTTTCCAAAAAAAGATAAAATTGGGAAACCTTAAGGCATTTTTGTCTACCATTTGAACTTCAGAATTGGATTACTCTTAAAATTCACTTAACCATATCTTTTGGAATGTATAATATCCACTAGATAATGCATTTTCATTTAAAATTGCCTCTCTTGCCTTTGGGGCCAAATATTTCATCTTCATGACTGGACATAAAATCCAATTTCTACCCAATGGTGACATGATGAATGAAAGAGAAACATGTATTTATGGAGCAACTACAACCTTAGGACAGCCTGTGTTATTTTACAGCTAGCTTTGTAATATAGTTTAAATGTTGCAGTGTAGGGAATGTAGCAGCCAAATACCCCCAAACTTTCGAATATGAAGTGTGGACATTTTCCAGGATATCGGAAAAACTCCACAACGTATTTTCATAATAGCACCGGGAGAGTATTAAAAAAAGACACAATGTGCTGGAGTAACTCAGCGGGTCAGGCAGCATCTCTCGAGAACATGGATATGCAACATTCCATGTTCTTCAGAAATGCTGCCCGAACCATTGTTACTCCAGCACTTCGTGTCTTTCTTTGGCAAACCCGCATTTGGAGTTCCTTTTGTCTACTGATGGTGTATTCACTGGAAAAGATGGATGTTACATTCAGAAGTTAAACATTTTAACAATTTTTAACAACCCTTTGAACTGTGTTGGATTGTCAGTCTAGATTTTGTGCTTGTGGTGTATTTCCATGTTTGAACATATTGCACTCCAATTGCATAAGGGTGTCATAGAAACATAGAAACATAGAAAATAGGTGCAGGAGTAGGCCATTCGGCCCTTCGAGCCTGCACTGCCATTCAATATGATCATGGCTGATCATCCAACTAAGTATCCTGTACCTGCCTTCTCTCCATACCCCCTGATCCCTTTAGCCACAAGGGCCACATCTAACTCCCTCTTAAATATAGCCAATGAACTGGCCTCAACTACCTTCTGCGGGAGAGAATTCCAGAGATTCACCACTCTCTGTGTGAAAAAAGTTTTCCTCATCTCGGTCCTAAAAGATTTTCCCCTTATCCTTAAACTGTGACCCCTTGTTCTGGACTTCCCCAACATCGGGAACAATCTTCCTGCATCTAGCCTGTCCAACCCCTTAAGAATTTTGTAAGTTTCTATAAGATCCCCCCTCAATCTTCTAAATTCTAGCGAGTACAAACCGAGTCTATCCAGTCTTTCTTCATATGAAAGTCCTGACATCCCAGGAATCAGTCTGGTGAACCTTCTCTGTACTCCCTCTATGGCAAGAATGTCTTTCCTCAGATTAGGAGACCAAAACTGTACTCAATACTCCAGGTGTGGTCTCACCAAGACCCTGTACAACTGCAGTAGAACCTCCCTGCTCCTATACTCAAATCCTTTTGCTATGAATGCTAACATACCATTCGCCTTCTTCACTGCCTGCTGCACCTGCATGCCTACTTTTAATGACTGGTGTACCATGACACCCAGGTCTCATTGCATCTCCCCCTTACCTAATCGGCCACCATTCAGATAATAATCTACTTTCCTGTTTTTGCCACCAAAGTGGATAACCTCACATTTATCCACATTATACTGCATCTGCCATGCATTTGCCCACTCACCCAGCCTATCCAAGTCACCTTGCAGCCTCCTAGCATCCTCCTCACAGCTAATACTGCCCCCCAGCTTCGTGTCATCCGCAAACTTGGAGATATTGCCTTCAATTCCCTCATCCAAATCATTAATATATATCGTAAGTAGCTGGGGTCCCAGAACTGAGCCTTGCGGTACCCCACTAGTCATGTTATATATATATATATATATATATATATATCCATTGCAACACAGATAGTCACTGGGCCATTCAATTTAAGATAGAATCTTGTAAGAATAATATGTGATATAGATTAAACATTGTGTTCTGTATGTGAATATAAAGTCATTATTTTTTGATATAACAGGTCTCATCTCCAATTTGGCATTTCAATCAACAATTTTCCATTTTAGAGAAAAATTCATCCATGGGCCAAAACAGATAGAGTTTCAGGAGCATTGCCAAATTTGCAACAGAATTCCTCCCAGGTTATTAACTTTAACCCGGGGAGGAATTTTTAAATTACACGTTGTGGAATTGGCAATGCTTTAACTCATTTATCATCAGTGCTTCTTAATTGTGAAGCGCCTTACTTTCTCTAGCCTTACCCTCTCAATGAACAGACTCTTACATATCAAGATTGTGTGTACTACAGGAACATGATATGTGCATCCATATAGTGTCCCTGGGAGTTGATCTGAGTGCAGATCCTGCAATCACCATTCACTAAGTAACCAGTACCTTTAGTTTAGTTTATTATTAAATAAAAGGTTTATTTTGTTGTATGCTACCTAGTCAGCGAAAATATTATGCATGATTACAATCAAGCCGTCCACTGTGTAAAGATACACTGTGACATGACGTTAATGTTACATGACAAGTTTATTTGTCCAACTACCTTCACACTAATCATAAAAGGTCACTGGATCCACCATTGGGTACCATTGTGTCCACCAGGATTGGGTGACTTTGGTGGATGAACATGAGTAAAGAACAATTGCTATTTCTAGGTATAATTCCACATCATCGTTACTTTTTTAAACCCTGGAGGATAGGCCTTGATCTTTTAGTAAGGTTGCTTGTGGAGTAAAATAGAAATATTAAACGAGAACTTACCATTTGAAGTTTGATTTTAATTTTATGAGAAGTTGAAGTGAGCGACTACATGATGAGCCCACCAGCCCGCATGTGCATCAATCTTCAGAGCAACTGTATGAAACCACAGACCACTTGCACAAACTTAAACTATAGAAAGATTAATAACCCTTGACTTACCAAATTATCTTTATGATAATCAGGGTTGGGAGTGGAGGACACGTAGTTCCTCACTTCAACTTCTCATAAAATAAAGATCAAACTTCAAATGGTAAGTTCTCGTCTAATTTTTTGCTATTTTACACCGAAGTCACGTGAGTGACTACGTGAAGCCTTCAAAGCTCTGTGGTTTCATGCAGTAAACCAATCTGTGTGTGAAACACTTAAACAGATACACCATAAATGGTAGAAAAGACATGGGTTATTAACAACACAATGCTAACTTATATACATGTCCCTTGCCCTTAATCGGACCACAGTCCCAATTGGCTTTGAGTTAGACAATAACTCATGCAACACTGATCAGAATTCTATCTGCAATCATCCAGACATATTTAACCAAATTAATAGCTTCTGAAAGTGCACTATGTAAGCCTCCTGCTGTTGCAAGAAGATGACCAAATGGGAATATCCATTCTACTGGCTGCTAAATGTTTTGGCTTCTCTTGCCGCGGAGGAATAATCAACCAGAAAATGAACCTTATAATCGGTTGTGTTTTGTAAACTGGAAAATTCCAGAGGTTATCTGTCCCCACCTTAAACCCCGACTTAAATATCAACCGCAGCTCTCATGTGACTAACGTAATAACATTCGCATGCTCAAACCACCTCCAGCTCAATGTTGCTTTGCTGTCCAGGGAGTACAGAGGAGGTTCACCAGACTGATTCCTGGGATGTCAGGACTTTCATATGAAGAAAGACTGGATAGACTCGGCTTGTACTCGCCAGAATTTAGAAGATTGAGGGGGGATCTTATAGAAACGTACAAAATTCTTAAGGGGTTGGATAGGCTAGATGCAGGAAGATTGTTCCCGATGTTCGGGAAGTCCAGAACAAGAGGTCACAGTTTAAGGATAAAGGGGAAATCTTTTAGGACTGAGATGAGAAAAACATTTTTTACACAGAGAGTGGTGAATCTCTGGAATTCTCTGCCACAGAATGTAGTTGAGGCCAATTCATTGGCTATATTTAAGAGGGAGTTAGATGTGGCCCTTGTGTCTAAAGGGATCAGGGTGTATGGAGAGAAAGCAGGTACAGGATACTGAGTTGGATGATCAGCCATGATCATATTGAATGGCGGTGCAGGCTCGAAGGGCCGAATGGCCTACTCCTGCACCTATTTTCTATGTCTATGTTTCTATGGGAAGACAGATGATGACTGAAGATGAGATCACGGCAGTTTCTGAGTAAGCACTTGCTATAACATCCACCAAGAAGATCCTTTACCCAAACAGAAGACTAACTGTCAGCTGATCCTAGACTTTGCTCTGTCCCTTTGCACATACATCATGACCCGCTGGGAACAGTACTGAGTATGAAGAAAGCACAGCAACCATGCTGAGCACTGAACCTGCGGATAAAAGCCCTCTTGCTTTGATAGAAGAGTAGGCCTGGTGCTCCAACCAGCCTCCGTGGAGCGGTATCCTCTTACTTTTGAGAAATTTTAGCATAAATTGGATAGGCCTCAAGCCTATAACATCCTAGTCGAAATGAGTTTAGACTGCGTATAACACAGAAGACCCTCTACTGACCTTGTACAAGGTGAATCCTTCCCTGAGAAGTCTCAAAACTTTCTGGGGTTAAAGCCTTTTGACTTAGATGTTGCCTTAACTGATGGCATTAACCTACAACCTCCAGTGTCTGACTGAATCAGAACATACATCAGATCCTTATGCGACTTGAATTGAAGCGTAGCATCCGCTTGGTGTGGGAATACGAGTTCCCTGTCAACTCACAGTCAGAGTCACCCTCAGAGTGGAAAATATCATAATGCAACCCTGAAGCAGGAATTGCTGCCGCAGTCCTCTGCATGGAACGATCTATCTCAGTCGCCAGAGAGCACAACACATTATTTTCACCAAAGTGAACGTGATGGCCCTGGGCCTAACAAAGGCCTCTGATTAGGTCTGAATTGATTAGGCTTGGTGTTCCAACCAGCCTCAGAGCAGTGCTTCCAGTCGTCAGTTTATATATAGAGGTGATATGTCAAGATACTGGAGCCCTACCCACATAAGATGGTAGTACCACCCCCGCAGCCACCTAAAATTCTCCCTGAAAGTCTTAACCTTGCGAACATTAGTCCTCTCCGAAGAGATACATTGCCAGCTGCATGTTACTAGCCCTGCATAAACAAGCAGCTTTTTTGGGATTTACCTCAGGCCTTGTAGCATTTTGCGAAGGCAATTTAGCTCCAACTGTGTATTGCATAGAAGTGCTAAAGCATCTTCTGCACTATCGAGAGCTGAACCTATCTACTGCCCTGGCAAAGGCCGAAATTACATCAGTTAACAGTCTTTGAATATGCTGAAATTTTTATTCTTGCCCACGTATTACCACTGAGAAATCGCAAATGGTGAGACTGACTTTTGGAACATCCAAAGTCCGGCAGTTCATCTGGACTAGAATATTTCCCAGCCGCATCCAACACATACCTCCTTAGCTGATGAGGAGTTAAATCACTGATGGTCTTAGCCAGATCTCCTCCATCAATCTACTGAATCCCACCTCCAGCTCCCTCTTGGAGCCATAATGGCAATAGCTGCACCGGCCAAGCCGTCCGCCTAATGAATGAGGCCTGCTACCTTTTTAAAAAAAAACTTATTATTATTATTTATTTAAGAGCCTCCACGGCGGTTGTTCCGGCCGAGCCGTGAACTGATTAAATTCCCGCCGCTAGCTCCTTTACGGAGCCTCCACGGCGGTCGCTGCATTGGCCAAGCCGTCAGCCGTTATTTTTGGATGCCAGCTCTTTACGGAGCCTGCACAGTGGCAGCTGCACAACCTGTGCCAGCTTCTCCGGGGCCGCTGCCCCTATTTACGGAGCAGCGGTCCGTTCCTGCAACAAAAAACCCTTACCTGCAGGAGCAGTTTCAAACTGCTCCGATTCTCGCGCCATGCGTCGACGTATTGATGCGCACTCTTCGCGTAGTCACTCACGTGACTTCGATATAAAATCCACATGTGACAAGGGAACTAGTTATAACATTAACGTATTTATATTTACACAGAATTTATCTTCCCTCTGAGTACATAGAAACATAGAAACATCGAAAATAGGCGAGTACAAGCCGAGCCTATACAGTCTTTCTTCATATGAAAGTCCTGACATCCCAGGAATCAGTCTGGTGAACCTTCGCTGTACTCCCTCTATGGCAAGAATGTCTTTCCTCAGATTAGGAGAATAAAACTTTCAGATATCTTTCACAAAAATTGATTTTCAATTATATTGTCTTTAAAATCTATGTCGAAATGCGTACCCTAGCTCTGTTATTTAGTTAAAATAAAATGATTATTTGTACATTGAAAGCTGTTAGCACAAAAGAAAAACACCGTACTTGTATGAAATGAAAATTAAGGGCCCACAGTTTCTCATTCCATTACTTTTAATAAAGCCATTTTGTGACCTGTGCTAACTTTAGGGCTCACTAATGGTAGCCCAGAAATAATAAAGCAGAACAAAAATGGAGTTGTACAGCATTTATAGTATTTGAACTGTTCATGAATAAATTGCTTGATCAAGCTGTAAAACAATTGGCATGGGATTTACCAAAAAATACATTAGCTCTGAGTAGTCTCAGATCATTTCTAAGTGTTTGATGCCTTGCGACAATTGAGCCATTGTGAATTGACTTCACATGGTGACTGGATATTTATAATTTTAATTTCACCAAAGACCTCTTTGAGGAGTTCATTATACAACTGACAGGTAGACGCAACCTAATTTATGTTCAATTGTGCTCAGGTTTCTAGACATTGAGCTGAGTAACAGTCAGCTCTAGAATGATTGATTAAACTTGGTCATTTCTGCTGAAGATCAACTGACCTGATAATCTTCCAAAACATCAGCTAAGTTATTAACAATGACCACTAGAGTTTTGTAAAATAGTTATGCAATTAGGTTGTTTCTGAGTGATTAAGGGACTTAAATGTCTATATTTTGATGTTACTTTTAGAGTTTGTTAAATATGGTTTGCATGCTCAACAGGATCTTGCAAATGTTCATGCAATTGGCCAAAGATTTATTTTTAAAAACACCACTGTGGTAGTTTACTCTGAGAACCATGTGTTAAAGTGAAGCTTGTGCTGATACTGATGAGAATGCACCCAGCTGAAAGCAGGTATTAGGAATTTGCTGATAACCTATCTGAGAAGGACATAATTCCTTTAAGACACGCATTCCCATGGCAGCCAAACACTTGCAACATTCTGTGGTTGCCATGGAAGAGAACGATTTAGATGCCTAGAAATTAGATTCAGCAGAAAGGAGAGGGTCCCCGCATTCAGTAAATGTAAATGTAACACAGTTGGAGCAATATTTTCAGGCTCTTTTTAAAGGAACATACCATTATTTAAGGATCGTTCTTCTAGCTACAAGAAGTGTTGCCATTTTATGATTTAATATTGCATTGATAGGAGGAGTGAGAGTGAGGGCTTCAAAGAGGATAGAGGAACCAGAACAGGCTGATCAATGCCTGCAAACAGCTCGATGGTGGTGTTTCAAAAACACAACCATTTATAAAGAATATTCAATATACCTCAGGAGCTCACATGTAGTCTCCAAGAAAAACAGAGGCAATTTTGAAGAAGGATTCAGGTTGATGTTATTCTTCTTTAATAAAATACCCTGGAATAAAATCTCCTTCAATAAAATACAGCCCTTTCAAGAAATGCATGATATAATAATAATTTCCAGAATCAATGCCTATAAATTATGACTTTCTTACTTAGGTACATTTCTAATTTCACCAGAGATTACACAATTGTACGTTTTCCCACAGGGTCAGTGAGCTATTTTCAAAAGGCACCAACTATCACTCAGACAGTTCCATACAAATTCAATTGATAATACCATTTTATTTACAAATTAGATCTTCAATGAAAGCACAATACATGTATAAATAAATCTACAGAGAAGCAGACAATGTTTCAAATTAATGACTTCATCAGAGGTGGAACAGTGTGTTTCAGGTTGCAGTAAAGGAAAGGGGTTGAGAGAACAGACAAATGTGATAAAGTTGTCAGGTAATTGATACAAATACATCGATAGATGCTCCTGAACACATCATCAGTGATGTAACCTGGGGTCATTGGGTGTTTCGGGTCTTTCAACATCAGACACCCTCACCCAGGCGACCCAGCCGTGGTTGATCAGACCACGACTTGTGTTCAGGTGACATTCGTTCCTCCCCATGGACCTCCTCTCCTGATCCAGAGCCATCTCGAGGCCTTCTCCGCTGCCTCTGTGGTGTTCTTGATGGCCCTTCTCCTCGCCACTCCGTTGATGCCCAGTGCACTCAAGGCTTTGTAGAGCGATTGCCCTGCAAAACCTCTGCAGCCAACCTCGACGGGCATACACCTTGCCTTCCAGCCCTGCTTGCGGCAGTCTATGACCAGTTCTTCATATTTGGCCATCTTCCTCTCGTGGGCCTCCTCCAGACAGTCCTCCCACAGCACTGTCAGTTCCAACAAGACTATGGTTTTGGTCCCCTCTGAGACCAGGAGGATATCTGGCCTCAGGGTGGTCGTAGCAATGTGCCGTGGGAACCAGCTGTTTCACCAGGTCTACGGAAAGCTGCCATGTTATTATGTTCTGTGGGAAAAGAAACAAAAGGACGTTGAAACTATGAGATGTAACTATGGAAAAAAGAAAAACAGAGTTGATATTATCTGAGCATACCTAACTTCAGAAATGACCAGTTCGGACACAAATAGGAAAAACTGGCAAAAAAAGCAAAAGAAAAGAAAGTGCTGGAAGAACTAAGCATGCTATTCCCCTAGCATCTGTGGAGGAAAGGTTCCTAACCAAAATGCTGCCCTTCCATATCTCTTCACAGATGCTGCCTGGACTGCTAAGTTCCTCCAGCACTTTATCTTTGCTCAAGATTCCAGCATCTGCAGTCTCCTGTGTCTCCAGAGTTGAACTAAATGTTGAGTTTCAAGGGCTACAATGTGTCTTTAAGAATAAGTATGCACTGGTGGTTGAGCAGATGAAAACCTGTAGGCCTGAAATGTTTTCTGCCTTAAGGGTGGTAGAGAAATGTCTTGGCGTTGCAGGCCCTGGGCTAAATGCTGGAACATTGGATTAGTCAAGATAGTTTATTGAAGGTCTGTATGTTTATGGTGGACTGAAGGGCCTGTTCTGTCTTGTATGATTCCATGACTCATCTGATCACACAAACTTGAATTGTTCAAGTAGAAAATGGCCTGTCACCAAAGGAGGCAACAAGAAATGGCATCAAAATCTTCCCTGGTGAAATATATCCACATTCCAAGAAAGACTTTAACAAATATTCACCTTTAAATTTTCGATGGAAACATATTCATAGATATTTTCATTAGAAAAGTATGATAAAGGAATGTATACTTAAATGGTAACTTTTATATCCTTGACCCAGTATCATACCAGGAATAATAGAGCAAGGTAAATTTATCAGAGACCAACACAGAAGAGGAAAACATAAGTCTGGGAATAATTAAGCAGTGGGAAACCCATTAAAGAGTGAGACAGCACGGGGTGATTAATCAGCAGGAGGGGCAATATACCTCTGAGAACAGGGAACAATCCGACATAAAACAACATTGTAGAGAGCAATATCCTAAAGGAATTGACAACAGAATTAGTTTTGATGTGCAGAATGTATCCATGAAATGCCAACAGCAGCACCCTTTGAATTCGTGCTGGCAAAATGATGGGTTCACAAATCACTGAATCTTGAGTTAGTTGATTTCAAATATAAATGCAAATACACAAACATTTTTTTTGATGTGTCAAATATTTACTTCATCTTCCACAATAACTTTATGCAAACATTTATTTTAAAGTCTGAAATCCCTTTTCAGATGTAATCAATTTGCAATTGAATGCTGAACGAGCGAACAGCTAATGGGAAGAGGTGGCTCCAAGGACATTTACATTCACAATAAAAGCAAGGGCCAGCATGTGTATGCAAAAGAAAGAGATGAAACATTCAGAACTGTGTTTAGGCAGAACCTACATATAAATATTTCTCTTCAGCTTTCTTCTGAGATTCCCACTATTACAAAAGCCATTTTCCAGCAAATTTCAAAAACAAAATCCAAAGCTTAATTACCTACAAATTTCATATTTAAATGAATTTTCAAAACCTATTTTTCAACCGTTATCATAAATTGCATGAATGTTTATTTAGAGGTAAAGGATACCAAAGGGCACAAAGTGCTGGAGTAACTCAACAGGTCAGGCAGCATCTCTGGTCAACATGGATAGGTGATGTTTCAGGTCAAGACCATTCTTCGGACTCTTCAAACTCATCATCAATCCATGCTCTCCAGAGATGCTGCCTGACCAGCTGAGGTACTCCAGTATCCTGTGCCAGTAACTGAGACCTACTAAGTTACTCCAGCATGTTGTGTCCTATTGTGAATTAACCCACATCTGCAGTTCTTTGTCTCTACCCTAAAGCCCAATAATTCCTCTCCAAGAGTGTTCAAGGAAGTGGTCCATGGAAGTGGAGATTGACATGTTATTATTAATTAGTTGGAGAATCAAAGGTTATGGGGAGAAGTAGCAATGTTACAAAATGTTGAGATTTTAAAAATCAAGTCTGCAATTTATCCCATCAGATAAAGCATAAAAAGAAGTTCAATTTGACACTTTCATATCTTCAGTATTAAAAAAGTTATGGCCATTTTCATACTCGGAAATTAGCATCTTGTTCCCTATTGATTTTCCATTGACTTAACACAAAAGCTATGATTAAGAACAGTCTAAAGCCCATAACTTTATTAAACATTAAGAGAACTGAAAGAAATTTTCAGTTATTATAGATTGAAGCAATCTGAAACAAATATTAAACAATCTTACTTGGATGACCTGCAATTAAAGCATATAATTAGTTAGTTACCCAATTGTAGCTAATTACAAAATTCAATTACTAGATCTAAACATCTATCCATTTCTTAAGGAAAGATTAACATTTTTAAATAGCCTAAGTGTCCAAAGAACATTCACACAAGAATTCACAATAAAACATGATTTTTAAATCTCATTGACATTAATTTATAGGCCAAATGGAAGGGATTTAGTGTTCAATTGCTGTAAATTAATGGCCATTTAAATCAGCTTGCAAGTGGGATTTTGTGGAGCGCGCTGGTTTGGAACGTTGCCATTGCGGTGAATTTGAAACCTATTATGGCATGAAAGATACTGCAGGATTGAATGGGCCCCCAAGTCAGCTACTCGCAACATAACATTTTGTATAAAAGGATCTTAAGAAGCCCTTTTTAATGTAAAAATAAACAACCTACCTTACCTTGTCCCCTACATGAGATCCGTCCCGTTGTCAGGGTTCATGGCTTTAGAGGATGATTTTTAATCTTCTATAACAATTAAGTAACCCAATTTAGTTTAAAAAAACCTGCAGCAAACGAATTTCGCAGCGATTTTTCATCAGCAACTAAATAGGCTGAACAACATTGATTTCAACAGCCTAGAGAAAATCGCGTTTTAAACCCGTCCCCCTCTCAAAGGCGCCAAAGTCACGCACACGGGCAGCGGCAGAACTGCAGCGCCGCTGAAGGTAAGTTTTGCAACATACCTAGGAGAAGGCGGGTAAAATGGTGTTGAGGGGGTAAAATAGATCAGCCATGATGTAATAGGAGTAGAATTAGGCCATTCGTCCCATCAAGTCTGCATCATTCAATCATGGCTGTTCTATCTTTCCCTCAACCCCATTCTCCTAGCTTCCCCCTGTAACATTTGACACCCATACTAATCAAGAACCTATTAATCTCCGGTTTAAAAATACACCAAGAAGGCTTCCACAGCCATCTGTGGCAATAAATTCTACAGATTCACCACTCTCTGGCTAAAGAATGATCAAATGGCGGAGCAGAGTCAATGGATGAATGGTCTACCCCTGCTCTAAAAGCTTATGGTCTTATGGTCTTTTCTAACTGGGATCAGTTGCAAAGCACAAATTGTTAATAAAAAAAAAGCATTTTTGCGAAATGCCTTCAACTTTGAGATGTTATCGGAGATTATTCTGGCTGTGTGAAAAAACTACTCTGTGGGATCTCTGGGGATCCTGGTAATTAGTATAGCTGTTTACATTATTAGCATTGTAATGAGGTGATTTTGAATTGATTTAAACTGACATTCAAATTTTACACCTCCCGCATGGGTTTCTCAGGGCTCAGGCATCTTGCCAGTGAAAAGGAGGTGCGATTGTGAAGCACCTCATGGCAGAGTGGTAAATTCAGGTTATCCAACATCACTAAAACCTTAAAACCTCAAAACCTCACCTATTTTGCCATGAATTCAAATGAGCGGAGACATTTCTGTGAATTTCAGCAACTTTCAAATGGATACCGGCAGGATGAATACATCGAACGAGGAAATTAGTCACCAACAGTGTCACACTGTCGTGGAGGTGCAGGCACAGAGAGAGAGTTGTGCTACAGAGATAAGGAGAAGAGACTGAAAATGAGAGGAAAAAAGTGCTGAAGGTCTCAACCCTAAATGTCACCTATCCATGTTCTCCAGAGATGCTGCCTGACTTGTTAAGTTACTCCAGCACTTTGTATCCTAAAGTGCAAGAGGAACTCAATGGGTCAGGCAACATATAACCATATAACCATATAACAATTACAGCACGGAAACAGGCCATCTCGACCCCTCTAGTCCGTGCCGAACACATAATCTCCCCTAGTCCCATATACCTGCGCTCAGACCATAACCCTCCATTCCTTTCCCATCCATATAACTATCCAATTTATTTTTAAATGATAAAAACGAACCTGCCTCCACCACCTTCACTGGAAGCTCATTCCACACAGCTACCACTCTCTGAGTAAAGAAGTTCCCCCTCATGTTACCCCTAAACTTCAGTCCCTTAATTCTCAAGTCATGTCCCCTTGTTTGAATCTTCCCTACTCTCAGTGGGAAAAGCTTTTCCACGTCAACTCTGTCTATCCCTCTCATCATTTTAAAAACCTCTATCAAGTCCCCCCTTAACCTTCTGCGCTCCAAAGAATAAAGCCCTAACTTGTGCAACCTTTCTCTGTAACTTAGTTGCTGAAACCCAGGCAACATTCTAGTAAATCTCCTCTGTACGCTCTCTATTTTGTTGACATCCTTCCTATAATTAGGCGACCAAAATTGTACACCATACTCCAGAATTGGCCTCACCAATGCCTTGTACAATTTTAACATTACATCCCAACTTCTATACTCAATGCTCTGATTTATAAAGGCCAGCACACCAAAAGCTTTCTTTACCACCCTATCTACATGAGATTCCACTTTCATGGAACTGTGCACAGTTATTCCCAGATCCCTCTGTTCACCTACATTCTTCAATTCCCTACCATTTACCATGTACGTCCTATTTTGATTTGTCCTGCCAAGATGTAGCACCTCACACTTATCAGCATTAAACTCCATCTGCCATCTTTCAGCCCACTCTTCCAACTGGCATAAATCTCTCTGTAGACTTTGAAACTCTACTTCATTACCCGCAACCCCACCTATCTTAGTATCATCTGCATACTTACTAATCCAATTTACCACACCATCGTCCAGATCATTGATGTACATGACAAACAACAGTGGACCCAACACAGATCCCTGTGGCACCCCACTCGTCACTGGCCTCCAACCTGACAAACAACCATCCACCATTACTCTCTGGCATCTCCCATTCAGCCACTGTTGAATCCATCTTGCTACTCCACCATTAATACCCAACCATTGAACCTTCTTAACCAACCTTCCATGAGGAACCTTGTCAAAGGCCTTACTGAAGTCCATATACACAACATCCACTGCTTTACCCTCATCAATTTCCCGAGTAACATCTTCAAAAAATTCAAGAAGATTAGTTAAACATGACCTTCCAGGCACAAATCCATGTTGACTATTCCTAATCAGACCCTGTTTATCCAGATGCTTATATATATTATCTCTAAGTATTCTTTCCATTAATTTGCCCACCACTGACGTCAAACTAATAGGTCTATAATTGCTAGGTTTACTCTTAGACCCCTTTTTAAACAATGGAACAACTTGCGCAGTACGCCAATCCTCCGGCACTATTCCCGTTTCTAATGACATTTGAAATATTTCTGCCATAGCCCCTGCTATTTCTACACTAACTTCCCTCAATGTCCTAGGGAATATCCTGTCCGGACCTGGAGACTTATCCACTTTTATATTTCTCAAAAGTGTCAGTACTTCCTCTTCTTTGATCCTCATAGTTTCCATAGCTACTCTACTTGTTTCCCTTACCTCACATAATTCAATATCCTTCTCCTTGGTGAATACCGAAGAAAAGAAACTGTTCAATATCTCCCCCATCTCTTTTGGCTCTGCAGATAGTTGGCCACTCTGACTCTCTAATGGACCAATTTTATCCCTCGTTATCCTGTTGCTATTAATATAGCGGTAGAAACCCTTCGGATTTACTTTTACCTTACTTGCCAAAGCAACCTCATATCTTCTTTTAGCTTTTCTAATTTCTTTCTTAAGATTCTTTTTACATTCTTCATACTCATCTGTGGAGGGATGTCTTCAGTCAGGATCTATTTGGAGATTAGTTAGTTATCGCATGGAAACAGGCTCTTCTGCCCATCGCGGACCATCGATCACTCTTCACACTAGTTCTATATTATTCCACCTTCTCATCCACTCCTTACTCATGAGTGGTAATTTACAGAGACAAATTTGCCTGCAAATCTGGACATCTTTGGAATGTGGGAGGAAATTAAAGAACCCGGAGAACCCACAAGGTCACAAGGCAAAACTCCACATCGACAGCACCCAAGGTCAGGATCGATCCTGGATCCCTAGATCTGTGAAGCTCGCTGAGTTCATTCTTCGCTTTGTTTATTGCTCAAGATGTCACCATCTGTATCACTTGTGTCTCCATGAAAAGGTGAGAAGCTGAGGGGTTGGGGTACAAGAAGAATTATTCACATGATGATGTTCATAGAATACCTGATGGAAGGTTATGGACCTGAAACTAACTTCACTTCCCTCTCTAACTGTATATGAAGCTCAATGCTTAGAAATCGCCATGTGAACCTGCATGAAAGAGGTTGCAGGCTCTTTGAAAACAAACAGCTCACCCCTGGAGATGTTTTCCTTTGTTTTTGAATCCATTTCATCAAACTCACCAGGGGTCTTGCAGATGGAGTTTGTACATACAGGTAAATGTATGCAGAATTCATATTGCCAAAATCATCCTCCAATGAATTGGAGGTGGGACAGGGCATACATGTAAATCAATTTATTATGCAGCAAACAGAATGAAAACAGCCTGTTCAATGAAGCGAGGAAACAAACCATTACATCCACTCTAAATATATGGGTATTTTACCAGCAAAATGCAATATGATAAAAATGACTATAGAAGCAACCAGATGTAGAAGCCTTGGGTGGGTTGTTACTGAAGGAGTCAAGATATCCTCTTTACACCACAGCCAGAATGTGCAGATCTCTGTATTTAGTATCTGAAGAAGGGTCTCAAAATGAAACGTAACCCATTACTTCTCTCTAGAGATGCTGCCTGCCTGAGTTACTCTAGCATTTGTGTCTATTTTCGGTTTAAACCAGCATCTGCAGTTCCTTCCAACAAACTCTGTATTTATTTGTTTGGTTGACTTCCAACTGGTACAGATACCAAGAATAAAACAATTTACAATATATATTATTGATTTAGATTAAGGGATTACAAGTAAAGGGGCTGTCCCAATGCGGTGACCTAATTGGCGAGTTTAGGAGAATTTGCCCTCGACTCATACTTACAGCATAGTCGACACGAGGTCCTAGGAGGACTTTGCAACTCTCCTTCATGCTCGAGAGTAGTCCCCGCATACTCGAGGCCTCAGCTAGGTCGCGGCGTATTTTTCAACATGCTGAAAAATGCCCGCAAGTAAAAAAAGGTCGCCATGGAAAAAAAACAATATTTTTTTTTACTCGTAGGTTTAGTCGAAATAGTACGTAGTAGGTCGGCATGTTATTCATAGGCAATCGAGGGTAGTCGAAGTTAATCGAAAGTAGTTGTAGAGAGTCTTCAACATAGTCGAAGGGATGTCGAAGAGAGGTCGAAGGAGATCGAAAGAGGTCGTCTTCACTCTCCACTGTCCAATTTTCCAGAAACTAGACAAAGCTAGTCTTCAACATAGTCGAAGGAGGTCTTCTACATAGTCGAATGAGGTCTTCAACATGACATTTTGTCAAACTTTTCTAAACTAGCTAATTAGGTTACCGCAGTGGGTCAGCCCCTTAACATTAGCAAATTTGTAGATGACACAAAGCTGGGTGGCAGTGTGAACTGTGAGGAGGATGCTGTGAGAATGCAGGGTGGCTTGGACAGGTTGGGTGAGTGGGCAGATGCATGGCAGATGCAGTTTAATGTTGACTGTTTAATGTTAGACTGTGTGAGTTTACACAGTGCACCTTTAATGGTCCTCCTGACCTAACAACTTCACATAACATCAATTTCACCATGGAATAGTGATGTGAATTTCCATCATGAAAATTGAAGTCGAAATAAATGGTGCATTTACTTTAATATGATTGCTTTCAAACTAACGTATTTTACTGTCATACTATTATAACAAATTCTAGTTCCATGATGACTCATAAACAAGATCACAAATCACATTTTGAATTCTCAAACACACTGTGATTGTGAATAATTGCAGAGCTGCCAAGTTTCACCGAGCATTCCCGTATTTTGATGGCTGAAAATCATATTTTGTTGGGGAAATCAGTATTTCTCACATAAATGCAATAGAACGTACCACACAGAAACTGGATTTTTGAAAAGCAGTATTTTGCATGCAACCTCGTGTATTCTCAAATATCAGTATGGAATACTGAAAATCAGTACCACTGAGTTCAGAAACCATTTTTGAAATGTGAATTTATAATTCTTGATTTTGATACAATCATATCTCTATACTTATAAAACTCTGATCTTGGATGTGGATGTATGTGTGTGTGTTTATTTGTTTGTGTGTTGACACATCTTTGCGAAAAAATGACGGGGTAACGGTAAAATGTTTACATATTCCGGTAGAGTGAATACCGGTATATGTAATAATATTAATTTGAATAATATTAATATAATATCAGGGGGGTGGTTAGTGTGTGTGGGGGGGAGTGGTTAGTGTATGTATGACATCGCAGGCCATCCCTCCCCGCTCCCGCAGCTGCGTGTTGAGGGATGGGACCCAACGTGTCCCACTTGGTCTAGTAACTATTAAAAGTCTGATCTTAGATGTGTGCTTGTTCATGTGTGAGTTTGTTCGTGTGTGTGTTTGTTTATGGAAAATCACATATTCTCGAAAAAGCGACGCGCTAACAGTAAAACTTTTACACATTCCAGTAGAGATTTCTCCTCTGGTCCAAAATCGCCTTCTCTGAAAATGTCATGCTTTATTTCTCGAAATATTAATGAAAATCATCATAAATCAAACTTTGAAGAATGCACCATCTTGCTCACGCTGCGAGTGTCGTCACCCCCCCCCCCTCCTCCTTTGGTTGGCGCCCGCTCACCGCTGCCCGCTTCTCGCTCCCCGCTCCCCACTGCTCCCTCCTCTCCCCCATCCTCTCCCCCTTCTCTTCCCCCTCTTCTCCCCCATCCTCCCCCCCTCCCCCCCTCCCCCCCTCCTACCCCCTCTCCTCCCCCCATCCTCCCCCCTCCTCTGTTCCCCCATCTCTCCCCCCATCTTCTCCCCTCGTCTCCACTTCCCCCTTTTTCTCCCCTCCCCTCCACCCCCTCATCTCCCCCCATTCCTCTCCCCTCCACTCCTCTCCCAGCCTCTCTCCTCTCTCCCCTTCCTCTCCCCCCTCTCCAACCCCCTCCTGTCCCCCCCTCTAGCTCCCCCCCCCCCTGTCTCCACGCTAGCAGCATCCCAGGGTGCACAAGTAACCAAGCCAGCAGCACCTGAGAAGCAGCAGCAGGATGCCCCAAGGAGCCGCTCAAGCAGCGAGTTGGTGAAGGCGGATTGCAGCGTTCGCATACGACCTCAGCTGCCGTTTCTCCCGAGCCTGCTCGGGCTTGGACAGTTTCTTCGAGCCCCAGGTGATCAAGAATCTGGCCAAGGAGAAGTTTGCCACCTTTGAAAGCCTTGCCCTCAAGTTTTGCAGCGTGAGCTGCCCAGACCGGAGAGAGAGCTGTCCCGGCACAGCAGCAGCGATAGCGGCAACGAGACACTTCGGGGGAAGAACAAGCCCCTGCCCTCTGCACTCACAGTGAACAAGCACAATGCCAGGGTCATCCAGTGGCTGTACGGCAAGGGGGCCAAGGAGCTCAAAGGCAAGGTTCCCTCTGTCCTGGTGTTGAATAAAAAAATATTGTGCCCCAAATTTTTTTTTTTCACTCTGGATTTTTTTAACTCTGGAAAATAAGGGGGGTGAGACCGCACCCATCGCACCCCCTGTCAGACGGCCATGCATAAGATCTCCCCTTCTCCCCACTTCTCTCCCCCATCTCCCCCCTTCTCTCCCCTTCTCTCTCCCCTTCTCTCCCCTTCTCTTCCCCTTCTCACTCCTTCTCTCTCCCCATCTCTCCTCTTCTCTCCCCCCCTCCTGCGCTCTCTAAAGGACTTTCCGTGCTTTGTGGCAGCCGTTTACCTCATCGCGCAGACAGCGCTCCTCCGCTGTCCCTTGCCCCCACCTTCGCGATGTGTGTGCGTGTGCGTGTGTGTGTGTGTGTGTGTGTGTGTGTGTGTGTGTGTGTGTGTGTGTGCGTGCATGTGTGTGTGTGCGTGCGTGTGTATGCGGTCGGTAGCAAAGATCCTATCGGAGTTTTGGTCAGTTGATGCAGCTCACGTTTCTGTCGATGCTTTCCAGGCGAGCGACCAAAATCTCTGGCGACTCATGGAAACCAAGGTCACCAGAGGTTTCCGTTCAGGTATCCTAAGCGGGACAGGGGCATTAGTTTCTTGTAGGTTGTAGCCGGGGCTGACCGGTGAATTTCATTGGCTCATTGGGAAATAAAAACGTAAACAGTAGTTTTCAGAACCAAGGATAATCGACTGGTAATATTACTGTCCGCCGAGCTTCACAGCTGTGTATCTCTGGCTTCTTAAAAGTTGTCTCCATTCCTTTTCTCCCCCGTCTCTCCCAATTCTCCCCCCTCTCCCCCTCTCTTTTAAAGGACTTACCGTACACTGTGCATTTTAGCTTCTTAGTTACAGCGCCAACCTTCCTGTTCATCGCGGTGTGGGTCTGTATCACATTGGCTTTGCACTGTGTGAATTTCACTCAGACAGCGCTCCCACCACTTGCCCTGTCCCCCGCCTGCATAACGGGCTGGTCAAGGAAGCGATGCATCTGTGTTTTCCAGTCGCTGTTCCAGTTGCTGGTTTTTCAGGCGACTGCTGGCAACTTGACAGTCACCGGCCGTCGCCTGAAAAATTGCCTAAGTGGGGCAGGCCCATTACTGTATCAAAGAATTGATGCACTGTTAATAAAAATTGGATTTAGCACAGATAGTTAACATTATTAATGCTATCAAATGATTGTAATTTAACAAATGATGAGAGATTTATTAGATTATGATTTTGTTGCTTAACTATTAGATTGATCCTCTACCATAATTTTGAATCGTTAATAGTATCGATCCTTTCCCATAAAATCTGAGAGAATTCTGTGAAAATTGTCTGTCTGCATTCATAAAGGCAATGGTCTAACATGCAGGATTAAAATATATTATCCAATGGCTAAATAATTATTGTAGATCCTATATATTGAATCCTTTTCATTTACATTAGGTGGCTACACTGTTGAAGTGCACTGTCTGTATGTCTTAACTGAAGTAGCATACTGCATGTGAATGCTGCTGCAAATGGTTTGGTACAAAAATGTGGACAATCATCTGTTTCTTCACATGACATTCAGTCACCTTGGGAAGACCAGAACACTTGCTTCCACTCCCTTGCAACTGGTATGATCTTTGATCACCATTTATATGGAAACCATTACTACATGAATATTTATATATTTACAACCATTTATGTTACAACTTTGCTTTCTAAAATGGTAAGTTGGTCGATTTGGAATGTAATGTATGTTTTACATCATTGATCAATGTATCCCTGCAGACCTGTTCAGAGAGTAATTCAGAAGCTGTCATTGTAATAGGCATCTTCACTTCCCAGTCAGTGGGGGGCAGATATTCTTTTTGTAGTTTAATGCAGAATCATTATTTATCCTATCTTGAAATTTGGACAGGCTGTGATTTTTGTCCATATATTTAGTCAAGATTGTTTTATAAAGTGTAGATTTACTGTAGTAGTTTGATAATGCAGAGGACCTGTTCATTGCTTTTCATTTTACATTTTGTTTATACACTGGAAATGGAAATTGATTTGCCCTCTACAGAAAGAAAGATGTTAAAAAATCCACCCTTTAAAATTTCATGGCATTCCAGAGCTTATTTCTGAACTGTGGGTGCAATTATAATAGAAAAAATGCAGCAGATAATTTATGAAAGTGATTTGTGTCAAAGAAACAGCAATATAAAAATGACCACATAATCCTTTTGCTCGTCAATACATATGAAATCTAAATATTGGCCAACACTTTGGGAGGAACTCTCCTGTTCTGCTTTGAACCAATAACATGGGATTTTTTAGTATCAGAAATCCGTAAATATGATACATCTACAGGCAGTATCGATTTTGATCTCTTTACAGCAGAAAGGGAGTGGACAGCTTATTTTGTTGTTTAATTGGCGTCTCATACCCGAGGTTTAAGCACCACTGTGTCCAGTTGGTCTTTTTAATATTTTCTTTCCCTGGAGTAGTCTGCATATTAAACCTATTTCGCTCTTCAATGTCATCTTGTTTCTTCCGTTGAGCTATTGTATCCTTATACAGTCTGTCTAATTCTCAATAAGGAGTAAATTAGAGATTGAAGGTGGGGCTCAGTTGCTCTGTTTCAAGCCATTGCCAGCCACAGCAGTTTATTTTAAACTCTGCCTTCAGCATGTTTTCAACATTGTACCAATTAGTTGGGGTATTGATTTCAAGAAAGCAGTTGTTTGTTTTTAAACGATCAACTCTTCTGGCTTTCTGAGGATTTATTCTGCTCCTTTCCTTCTCTGAATCCATTGATTCTGTGCTACTGGATACTTCCACAGGGGCCTGTTGCCTTTTGGAATATGATCTGGATAGTGACTCTTAGCCAAGCTTTACCCCTTATTATCTCAGGAGATATTAAGGAGGAAACTGCAACACCAATTATTTTGTGTTGGACGAGATCGGTTTCAACTCTGCTCGAGTCCTATATGGTGGTCCCATGACCTATGGTGACTTCTTGTTTCACCAACATCTCAAATTTAAAATTCTCATCGTTGTTTGGAACCCTCAAAGGTCTTACCTCTCCCTATCTTTGTGACCTATTAAAGCATCAGACACTCTGTGTTTTCCCTGTTATTGGTTCTAGTGTTATAACCGATTTATTTTGTTTCATTTTCTGCATAAGTGTCATTCTATCTTTCCTCTTCCTTCGCCCCTTTTAAACCGAGCTCTTTGACCAATGTTTTGGTCATGTGCCGTAATATTCCCTTCTGTGACTTGGTATCCAATTCTATCAGGAAATCCATCTGTGAAGCTATTTGGATGTTTTATTATTTAAAAAACATTAAATAAATGGAACTAATTACTCTTGTTTCCTAATTACTCTTGTTCCCGAACTGAACTTCACCAATAAACTGGATCGGTGTTTTGTCTATGTAATTGTTATATATTGGATCTTGCTGATCATGAAACTTGCTTCTATATTTTGGTTGCATGATTACAGAGAAGATCGTTTCCCATTTTTTGATACAACAAATCTGTAAACCATTCTGTCTCAATTCCTCAATATAAATACCATGCATTGGCAAGATTTGGTATCTTGGGAAATCAATATTATTCTGTGAATAATAATAATAATAATACATTTTATTTATGGGCGCCTTTCAAGAGTCTCAAGGACACCTTACAAAAATTGAGCATGTAGAGGAAAAACATGTAAGGGGAATGAAATAAATAGTAGAGACATGACTAGTATACAAAGTAAAGACAGAATTCAATACAAAACACAGTATGAGGCAATTAATGCACAGATGAAAAGGGACGGGGACATGGGGCTAAGGATAGGCAGAGGTGAAGAGATGGGTCTTGAGGCGGGACTGGAAGATGGTGAGGGACACGGAATTGCGGATCAGTTGGGGGAGGGAGTTCCAGAGCCTGGGAGCTGCCCTGGAGAAGGCTCTGTCCCCAAAACTGCGAAGGTTGGACTTGTGGATGGAGAGGAGACCGGCTGATGTGGATCTGAGGGACCGTGAGGGTTGGGAGGGGGAGAGGAGGTCAGTGAGATATGGGGAGGCCAGATGGTGGAGGGCTTTGTAGGTGAGGACCAGGATTTTGTAGGTGATCCGGTGGGAGATGGGAAGCCAGTGAAGTTTTTTCAGGACTGGAGTGATGTGATGCCAGGATTTGGTGTGGGTGATGAGTCGGGCGGCTGCGTTCTGGACCAGTTGGAGTCGGTTGATGTAGGTGGAGCTGATGCCAAGGAGAAGTGAGTTGCAATAGTCCAGTCGGGAGGAGATGAAGGCATGGATGAGTCTTTCAACAGCAGGCGGTGTGAGAGAGGGTCTGAGTTTGGCGATGTTGCGGAGATGAAAGAAGGAGGTTTTAAT
Organism: Amblyraja radiata; assembly: GCF_010909765.2. Taxonomy (NCBI): domain Eukaryota; kingdom Metazoa; phylum Chordata; class Chondrichthyes; order Rajiformes; family Rajidae; genus Amblyraja; species Amblyraja radiata. Next base: position 89,427,184 of record NC_045959.1, on the reverse strand, counting down.
GACATGGCGGATGTGAGGCTCAAGGGAGAGGGTGGAATCAAAGATCACGCCAAGGTTGCGGGCCTGGGGAGATGGGGAGACAGTGGTACCGTCGATGGTGAGAGTGGAATCTCTATTAGTCTGGCAGGTTTGGCTTCTTGGTGATGCCAGACTAGCAGATTTTGCAGACTATGGATGTTATTTCTGACACTCTACCACATCTATAGCACATTTTGTTTTGATGTTACACAGTAGAATAATAACATTTCCAGTGAACCCAGTAAGTTTAGCTGGAGCCCAAGTTCAAAGCCCTGTAAGATTCAAAGGAACATGGGAAAGAGAAACAAATAAGTTTTACGGGAAACAAAAGGACACAAAGTGCTGGAGTAACTCAGCAAGTCAGGCAGCATCTTTGGAGAGGTGACGTTTCGAGTCGGAACCTTTCTTCAGTCAGAAGAAGGGTCGAGACCCGAAATGTCACCTATATGTTCTCCAGAGATGCTGCCTGACATGCTGAGTTGTTCCAGCACTTTGTGCCCTTTTGTGTATAATCCAACATTTGCAGTTTTTTGTTTCTATAGTCTGAGGGAGGATGGGAGTTAGGCCCCAGTTGATGTAAATAGTAAGATTAAACGAGAACTTACCAGTTTGAAGTTTGATCTGTATTTTATGAGGAGTTAAGCGGCCTTTTCACGGGGCGATTTGACGCAAGAGTTAACCGGAGTTTAACATCGTGGGAACCTCGTGCGTTAACAGTGCGGCATTCGTGGACCACCGTGGACCACCGTAGCGCTAACGGCAGGTCATCGTGTAACTTGGTCACTCGGGAGAAAATTCAAGAAAGTTTGAATTTCTCCAAGAGTGACTTGTACACTTGTGGTTGAGTATTGCAACATTATATGAACGTAGTGGCCAGTGCGATATCCGTAATAACTCTTGCGGGTACCGTGGGAACTCCTGCGAACGGTGAACCCGGAAGCTGGACAGAGGG